>NW_026888756.1:0-12046 GCF_032173495.1 Musca vetustissima
CGATAACGATAACAGATATATGAGCATCATGCGGTGGTGGTGACAAATCCACTAGCACAATAAAAATTCAGACAAAATAGGCCGGCAATTGACCCATGTTGGAATGTGAGAGTATCCGTTCTCCGCCACCCTCTCTTTCCCTATTACCTTTGTGATATTTAACAATCGATAATTTGTTTCTCCCTCTTATCTTTGTGGTATTTATGAATCGATAATTTTTCGATTTTACAATCACTGATCAAAGGTGTGGATTTTTAATCGAAAGATATAGTTGATTAGGAACTATATATAAAAACAAAATTTTTACTGATTCTTGAGATATTGGAATTTCCGAACAAAAATCGACATCAGATTCCGTCACAATAGACAGACAAACTTCGATTGTTATCGCTTTATATTGAATTTTAGATTCTCGCCGACAAGGTTGTATTGCCTAATGTAACCCCGTTTTTTTATTTTTGCCTGTCCATTACTTCTGTGATAAGATAACCATTCCATACGGAATGAAAAAATGCGGTCATTATCCTATATATCGAAGAAATACGAACATATAAATTTAATATTTAATTAAAAGTATTCAAAAAGTAATTAAAGACAATTATTGCCGAATATTAATTAGACAATATATAACCAATAGTATTTACGCAGCTCAATATTTAATTACAAAGAAATATGCCTTAGAACATTTACCGACATTTATAATGACTTGAAGGTCTTCTTTGTCCGAAATGGGGCTATTCTTAGGCAGAAGTCGATTGCACTTTCAGCTCTTTTATATATATTCTGATGCCTAAAAAATTAATCTTTAAAAAATCCACGCCTAATTCTGATGCCTAAAAAATTAATCTTTAAAAATGCACGCCTTATTCTGATCCCTAAAAAAATAATCTTTAAAAAATCCACGCCTTATTCTGAGGCCTAAAAAATTGCCTTACAGGAAATGCAATGGAAAGGGACTGGCGTAAGTAAAACAGATAATTACGCCCTGTATTATAGCTGCCATAAAACGAGACATGAATTTTGCTGCGGATTTATGGTTAACAGGAGAATAAAAGACCTCGTCTCCAGATTCACTCCAGCAGATGAGCGAATTGCTATGATCCGTGTTAAAGTGAAATTCTTCTACCTCAGTCTTATTTGTGCCCATACTCCGACCGAAGATAAATATGAACAGACCAAAGACATATTTTACGAGCGCCTAGAAACAGCATATGACCGTTGCCCTGACGACGACATTAAACTTCTGCTAGGAGATTTTAATGCAAAAATCGGAAGGGAAAATATCTTTGGTGCCACCGTCGGAAAATTCAGCCTCCACGAAGAAACATCAGACAACGGCATGAGGTTGATTGACTTAGCAGCACCAGATTCAAGCATATCGATATACACATGACCATTTGGATTTCTCCCGAACGAACAACGAGAAATCAAATCGATTATGTTGTGATAGACCAAAGACATCCAGCGTTTCAGACGTCCGTCTTCTTGGATACCCTATCAACCCAATTTCCTTCAGGAGTGAATATATACGCTAAATAATGACCGATCTTTATCAAAAGGCATGCTTATTCTTTAGTCCGATCCCGTTTTCCATGTAAAAAATCGATGATTGGCCATAATTGCAACCTCTGCAGCGACCAGAAAATCAGACAAAAATAAAGTTTGTGGTCCATTTCATCCCGTAAATATTAACCGATCTTTACCAAAAACAATAGGGATCTTCATTGGCCAGACCCCATCCTACATTAAAAATTTCGTGAAAATTGGTCCACAACTGTGGTATGTATCGTGTTTACAAATTATAATGGACAGACGGACGGACGGACACACCTTTCTAGATCGACTCAGCTAGTCGAGATATGAAAAATCCACGCCTTTTTTAAGATGAAGTGGACCGAAAACTTAATTTTTTGTGTATTTTCTAGGCGAGTATAAGCCAACAGCACAGCACAACAGACGGTGATGGGAATCTGAACAAGTAATTAGAAGGAGCGAATATCGATTTGGACCATTACCTTGTGGAAGCCAAGGTACGCACCCGTCTTAATGTAGCAGCAAAGTTGCGATCTAATGTAACAGAGAAATTTGACGTCGAAAAGCTGCAAACACAACAGATAGTAGAAGCCTACTCCGCTCAACTTACCCAACAGATTGACGAAAGCACCCCTTGTCCCGATAATAATATAGCAGCACAGTGGCAGAGAAATGCCCACTCCCTACAAACTGCAAAAGCAACACTTGGGTACCAAAGACCACCATCAAGAAATCCGTGGTACGATCAGGAGTGTCGTAATGCTACTGATATGAAAAACGCAGCGTATAGGGCAACCCTGCGGACAGTCGGAACACTTAATGCGATGAAGAACTATCGGGGAAAAGGAGAAACGTATTTTCAGAAAAAAGAACAAAAAACACGTGAACATGAGCAAATCGAGATGTAACAGGAGTCAGAATGAAGTCGGAAAATTCTACCAACGCGTTGGTACCCGTTGCAACGGGTAAAACGCCAAACCGAAGACTTTGGTGCAGGCACATCCTCCTGTAGAGATAAAGAATGAAATCTGGTGACAGATACAGACAGAGTGCTGAGGATCTGGAACTTCTGGTATCAAATAGTAGCGGTGAAGTGGATACCCCAGAACTAATAAGAGATGACGGTAGATGACAGAATAGCAATCGATCGGCTGAAGAATAATAAAGCAGCAGGTGCCGATGGGTTACAAGCCGAACTATTCAAGGCTGATGGTCTGATGCTGGTAAGGAGCATGTACCAGATGATTAGTAAAATTTGACTAGAAGAATGCATGCCCAATGATTGGAACCTCAGCATCCTGTGTCCTGTGCACAAAAAAGGAGACAAGACGATATGTGCCAACTGTAGAGGAATTAGTCTTCTTCCCATCGCATATAAAGTGCTATCCAGCGTACTGTATGAACGACTGAAGCCAATGGTCAATGACATTATTGGACCATACTAATGCGGCTTCAGACCTGGCAAATCTACCATCGACCAGATTTTTACTCTGCGCCAAATCTTGGAAAAAACACATATCGACACATTCTATATATTCGTTGACTATAAAGCCGCATTCGACAGTCCTATCCGTTCAGAGGTGTTTATAGCCATGCCTACGTTTGATATTAATACGGCTATACAGGATAACTTTAACTGGCACAAGATCAGTAGTCAAAGTCCGAGGGGTCCTCGGAGCCCTTTAATGCCGAACGTGTGACCATTTTAAACATTCTGCTGGAAAAGGTCATACGAGAGGCAAAAGTGAACAGAAATGGCACTCTGTACACCAAACATCGCATGTTACTTGCCGCCTACGCCGATGACATCGACATAATGGGTCGAACATTGAGAGCGTTAACAGCTACCTTTGAACAAATTGAGAAAGAGTCTGCCAAAGAGGGTCTGGCAGTAAACGGCGAGAAGACCAAGCTGATGGTATCAACGCGCAAGACGCCCAGTAAACTCGGACCGACTGTGGAACTTGAGAACTACAGATTCGAGGTAGTCAAAGATTTTATATACCTTGGTACCGCCATAAACAAAACGAATGACATCAGTTTTGAAATTCGGAGAAGGATAGTAGTGGCCGACAGATGCTACTATGGTCTGAGCAAACAACTCAAAAGCAAGGCCACCTCTCGCCAGACCAAACTCACACTCTACCAGACGCTGATACTACCCGTGCTGTTATGTGGATCTGAAGTATGGGTACTTGCGCAAGCAGATGACGCAGCTCTTGGAGTGTTTGAGATAAAAATTATCCGAAAGACCTATGGGCAGATCTGCGTTGACGGTGAATATCGCCATCGAATGAACCATGAGTTGTACCAGCGATTCTCGGACATCGACATTGTTAGACGTATTGAGCTGCAGGGACTACGTTGGCTAGGTCATGTTGTGAGAATGGATGAAGGTGCCCCAGCCCAGAAGGCATATAAAAGCGACGAACCAGCTGATGGTTCACGCAGAAGGGGAAGGCCACGAATATGATGGAAAAATCAAGTCGAAGACAACATTGCCGAAAATGGTCTTTCAAAGTGGAAAAACTGCGCAAAAGACCAACACGCCTGGAAATCTTTTCTGAGCTCGGCTTATGGAACGAAAGTTCTGTCACAAGCCAGCTAAGTAAGAATCGTATAAATTTTCCCTCTAATATTCGCCATACCTCAGATAAGCTTCATCCGATCATTTGAGTTTAAAATTCGAAAAAATGTTAATTGTTGTACAACAATAAAACAAAAAATAGCAACAATGAAAAAATAATTATAGATCATAGTCAACAATTCGAAATGCCATAATAATGACATGGCACAAACATGCGGACTTTGTTCGGTTGCATATCAGACCCGGTTAAATTTTGTAGAGAGGAAATGTTGTTTCAAATATATTTACAACAACAAAATAAATAAATAATAGTACGAGTAGCAGTAAAAATCAGATAAAAATATTAAATACCGCTATTTGAAATTTTAAAGCCAGACTTTAACATATATACATGCATACATATGTTTGTATATATTCTGATACATAAATATTGCACAACACCCTCCCCCTTCTCCCCTTTCACAGTAAACAGATTATATCGACTGCTGATTAAGCTTCTCCCATTTCCCCATTGAGAATTAAAAAAAAACTACAATAAAAACAAATGTTACAACAACAAAAAAAAAAACAAATTTCTGTAACTAGAATAAAATTGTCGTTGTTTTTTTTTTTGTTTTTCTGTTAAAACTAAAATTTTTGTTTTGTTTTCAATTGAAAGTTAAATGCCTCACTCGAAACAATGCAACTCAAAGAATAGCAAAACAGTTCTACTTACCAGTTCCGAATCGATGGTGGTGTTGAGATGCCGCTCGATCCAAAATAGCGAAATCTGTAACAAAAAATTGATGTTGTTGTTATTTTAATGGCCGGTTAAGAGGAATGAGAAAAACTGAGTTTTTTGCATTCTGAGAAAATAAGTGATCAAAACAAAAAAGAAGAGCAAAACACAAAATATGCAAAAGCGTGCAAATAAAAAAAAAATATTTTTACGATGAATATTTGTTTTTAAAATTGTATTGAAATGCAAATTGTAAACAAATAATTATTGAGAAAGTAAATATTTATAAAAAAGGTGTTTCACATTAAGAATTAGTGGTAAAAAATGTATAATTGTATAACATCTTCCAAAAAAACCGCACTTTTGTTGAGGAAATTATCTCCATATACTCCGATCCAAAAATAAGGGATCCAAGGAAAAATTATATAATTGTTCCAGCTATTCATATAATTCCCAATACCATTAAGAAAGTAAAACAAAACTAAAGAGCGGAGCAGTGTGGTAGGACGGGACCGACCAAATGATACCCTACACAACTTCCACTGAGCTCTAAGTTCCTGTGGATCTATATTTTGAGCCGCGATATTTGCACTCTCTTAATCGATTAGAAGTCAACAGCTCCGGAGTAAAAATTCGGTTCGGAGTAAAAGTGTCCGTTCATTTTAGCGTTCGTCATCAAGACATCCATTCGAATTAGTTGGTCAGATCGCCCTCCCCATGACAACTTTGTCATGGTTGCCTGATAATTGTGACGTCTATAGCGACTAGAAAACTAGACATAAATAATGATATTGGTCCATTTCATCCCCGAAATATCATCTAATCACCATGGTCTTGACCATAACCGAATCTCAAGCAAATTTTCCTTGCCATCAGGGCTACATTTTCGCCATCTAGTGTGGTAATGGTAGTACTAAACAGTATCAAAATACGTAAACCACCTTAAGGGGACCCTCCCCATTCTCGGTGTCAAATTTTTTTTTTGATATAATTCGAATCTACACTGATTAAGGAATGTCTCTACAAAATTTCAAGTGAAAATCTCAAGAAGTCTTGAAGATATATCCGATTTATTGTATCAACATTAAGTGACGGCTAAAGGGCTTCTCAAACTTTAAACGCGTTTTACTCTAAACATTTTTTTGTGAATGGCGGGCACGATAACTCAAAAACCAACAATCCAATCGGTTCCAATTTTTGCAGCGTTTCTCTGAGAGTGTATAGCTCTCGTATGAACTAGGATAAAGCCAATCGGTGAAGATCTTCCTTATTTTTTAACATGGTTTTTGGTAAAAAATCGGCGATTTTCCAAAAAAAAATTTCAAAGGTCCACCATTTTGTTAATTTTAGAGCGAAGTCAATAATCCTAGTTCATACGAGAGCCAGACATGTCCTCTTTCTAACACAGTTGGAATTTTCGGATTCCGATGTTCCAGTGAGGAGTTATCATGCCCGCCATCGAAAATGTAAACTTTTCTTTGCACCCAAAAAACAACAACAACAAATTTTTGTAAATTATTTTTCTTCCTTTTTAAATCTTCAAATATATATGTGCCAAGTTACAAACCTTAACAAGCATTGGTATTCATTTACCAGCCCATTTAAAATCTTAAAAATAAAAAATCGAGAATGGGGGGGGGGGGGGGGGTTCCCTTAAATATTTACGTATAACTCGCTTAAATATTTACGTACATGTAGCCATATAATTGGTACCATTTTAAAGGTCTACGGTCAACTTATTCGGTCCATGTCCTCCATGAGTAAATATATACGCCATAGCATGCAAATTATGGCATTTTTCACACGACCAATTAACCAACCAATTTATCAAAACCGGCACACTTATTCTTTAGCCTGATCTCCTTCTCCATTCAAATTTCGTGATATTTGAGCCATAATTGTGGCTTCTAGAGCGACCAAAAAACGGACAAAAATAAAGTTTTTGGTCCATTTCATCCCATAAATATTAATCGATCTTTACCAAAAACAATAGGGATTATCATTGATCAGAACCCATCCGACATGCAAAATTTCGTGAAGATTGGTCCATTGCTGTGGCCTGTATCGTGTTTACAAAATATAATGGACGGACGGACGGATGGGCACACATGTCTAGATCGACTCAGCTAGTTGTGATTTGACGATCGGTATACATAAAGGTGGGTATAGGACCAATATTTCGCGGCGTTACAAACTCTTAGGGCTGCACAAAGCTATAATAGCCTACACAACGGGTATACAAATTAAAATTTTGTTTACCAATCGTTTCAAATTTTGCCCTTTAACGAGGGAACCACCTACATAGTTGCATTTTTGTTATTCAACTCATGCTGTCCTACCTTGTATTATTGTACCATGGTTCTACCTGAAATATCCAATAAAAAATAAATTTCAGGATTCCAGTTCACCCAAATTTAGACTTAGTACCATTTAGTACACATAAGAACGAATTTCTAAATTCAAATTGTACCAAATTTAGTACTGTGTAGTACTTTTTATCCCAACCCTACACTCCAACAGTAATCAAAATTCAAATTTTCAGGATTCCTGCACGATCCGATCACCTAAATTCAAATTATATCAAATTTAGTACCATTTAGCACACATAAGTACAAATGTCTATAACTACACATATAATAGGGTAGGATTCCAGCCCTATCAGTTTATCCAAATCTATATTGTACCAAATTTAGTACACATTAGAGCGAATTTCCAAAAGTTCCTAGACCCCAACAACGATTCTAACTTCAAGTTTCGGATGTCTGCTCTATCTGTTCAATCAAAATTTGAAATTGCACCAAATTTAGTACCATTTAGTACACATAAGTACAAATGTCCAAAAATACCTACATTCGTAATTCTACACTCCGAGGGTAATGTTAATTTCAAATTTCGAGATTCCAGCTCCATTCGTGCCCCAAAATTCAAATTGTACCAAATTTATTATGGTTTAGTACTTTTTGTACTAAACCAAGACCACCACATATTATCGACCCTACTTCTCTACCTTGATTCGCATTCGAAATGGATCAATATTTAAAGGTGTTATTTAGAACTTTTTCAACGTGGAGTTTTAATTCTCTGAAGACCGGAATTATTAAAATTATTGCCACATTGGGTTCGATATGGTGCTGAAACCTATGACAAAATGTGTATCTTTCGTATACTAAAAATATACGAAAGATACACATTTTAGTACCATTTATTTTCTTGCGGTTAAATCAGGTGGAAGCTCTCCGATAGAGATCCCTGACGGCGAAAGTCTTTGACTATGCTTTTTTTAACATGCGCGAATAAAAAAGAAGTTATTGCGTACCAATTCAGGGCTGCAGGGCGGCCGATTAAAATTTTGTTGGTTTAAGCTGATATGGGTTACCATTCATAATTGTCCGCCAACTGACTTGGCCGAAGAAACAGGCGATATTTTGCTTCGAAGATTATGGTTGGGGTCACAAATTTATGGGAAATGTGAAATATTTTCGGAAATTTATTAAGAACCCAAAGAGCCAATTAGTCATAAAGGTAAAGTTATAAAAGCTGAAAATTGTTCATTTTTTTTAACATTATACCTTAATGAAATTAGAAGTAATAAATACCTTCTTGTTTTCCCAAGATTATAATTTATTTCTGTCTAGAATGCTATTAAAACAAATATGGATTACATTTATGATAGAGTACTTCAGATAATCTGTTTCCAAGCAATAATTTTTTAATCGACTACGATTAAATATATTGTCTAAAAATTGGTAAAAAAATTATTTGATCACGTGCAGTATTGGCTTTTACTTTGTTGTAAAACTAGAAAAAATATATTTAAAAATACAATCGAATGTTGGCTTTTATAATATGTTTTAAACAACATAAGGCGTGGGCAAAGCAATATCTGTCGGGATCATTGTTTTTATGATCTGGAAAGAGACGAAGTATCAGATTGCAGACACATCGGTTGGAAAATTTGAATAGAAGCTATATCATGCGGAAAAGGGGAGGGGCAGAATAGAATCGAGGTGTTGTAAACGGACCAGTAGAATGAAATTGGATCTATAAACATGTCATTCTGCAACCGATACTAAATTTTTCAATTGGTCAGATATAGAAGCTATATCTAAATCTGGACCGATTTTCAAGAAACTTAACACACATCATTCTATACCTAATTCATTACGCTATGCAAAATTTCGTTCAAATCGAAAGATATATAGGGACTTGGTACACCATTTACATTAAATCGGACGAAAATATAGATATATAGCTATATCTAAATCTGCGCCGATTTTTCAGGAAATTTAACACATATCATTCTAGACTTAATTCAGTACGCTATGCCAAATCGTGCAAATCGAAAGATATATAGAAACTTTGGTGCACCATTTACATTAAATCGGACGAAAATATATATAGAGGCTATATCTAAATCTGCACTGATTTTCAGGAAACTTAACTCATTCTAGACCTAATTCTGCACGCTGTGCCAAATTTCGTGTAACCCGAAAGATATTAAGGGACTTTGGTACACCATTTACATTAAATCGGACGAAAATATAGATATATAGCTATATCTAAATCTGCACCGATTTTCAGGAAATTTAACACATATCATTCTAGACTTAATTCAGTACGCTATGCCAAATTTCGTGCAAATCGAAAGATATATGGGGACTTTGGTGTACCATTTACCAAAAATCGGACGAATATATACATGGGAGCTATATCTAAATCTGAACCGATTTTCACGAAATTTATAGACCCTGAAAAAATATTCTTTAAAAAATCCTCGCCTCTTATAGACCCTGAAAAAATATTCTTTAAAAAATCCACGCCTTGTGTAGAACTTGAAAAAATATTCTTTTAAAAATCCTAGCCTCTTTTCAACACTGAAAAATATTAAAAAAAAACACTCCTTCTATGGGTCCCTTAAAAAAATCGACGCCTCTATATGACCCTGAAAACATGTCCTTAAAAAATCTACGCCTCTATTAGACCCTGAAAACGTGTCCTTTAAAAAATCTACGCCTCATTTAGAACCTCAAAAAATAATCTTTAAAAAATCCTCTTCATGTATGAATGCTTGAAAAAATATTTTTTAAAAAATCCGCGCATCGTTTGACCGCAGAACATTTTTTCTCTAAAAAATCCGCGCCTAGTATGGATGCCTGGAAAAATACACTTTAAAAAATCCACTACATTTATATACTCTGAAAAATATTTTTTATAAAATCCAAGCCTCTTATAGAGTTTGAAAAGTATTCTTTAAAAAATCCACGCCTTGTGTAGACCTTGAAAAAATATTCATTAAACAATCCACGCCTCATATAGACCCTGAAAAAATATTATTTAAAAACTCCACGCCTTGTTTAGGCACTGAAAAAATATTCTTTAAAAATCCATTCTTCTTATAACATTGAAAAAATTCGTTCATGAAAATATTCTTTAAAAAACTGGGATATATTCTTTAAAAATCTATTTTTTTTTTAAATTTTCTTAAAAACATTTTGTTAGTTAATTTTCCAGAAATTAGTAATATCAGTATATTCTAAAAAAGAAATTAGAAAAAAAATCTAATTGATTTTTTTTCATGTAATTTATGGAGATAACACACGTCCCCAGACCATTAGGAGCTGGTAGAGACCGCCTGCCACAAACAACAACAATAAAAAGGAATTTTAATTTTTTGTTCGACAAAAAAATTTAATATCGGCTAAAACAATAAAACTAATGGCCAAGCGATTACCTTTTGGTGTGAGAAAAGTCAACTCTTGTTAGGAGGAAAATTATGAGTCTGTGTGTGTGTGAGAGGGAGTGAGAGAGAAAATAAGGTGAGGGTGAGTGAGTGATGTTAGCCGCCTTTAACAGTAGATTTTAATTTTTTTTTTTTTTTTTTTTTTGAAAAAAATCAATTTTATAATAGCCTGGATATGAATGAAATTAGTGTTGGTGTACGCGTGTGTATGTGTGTGTGTTAGCTGGATAACATTTAACCACTACATACATGGTTATACTTAGTTTTTTTGTGTTTTAAACTTACCACTTTTGGCTGAACATAGCCATAACTACTCAAAAAAGAAAAAAAAAAAACAACAAAAACAATATGCCAGAATAACAAAACCAACAACAACAAAAAACTCTGCTCAATATAAACTGTCATAAACCCCAGCTAACAGACGTCTAACCAAGCAACCCAGCCAACCAACTCAGACAGCCAACGAGCCAGCCAGCAAACCAATCGACAGACCAACAAAAACAAGTAGCAACACCAACAACAACAACAATACAAAAATACTGGCCTTATCTCCCGCCATATATAAACTAAAGTCGCTTAAAAATTGTTTCTCATTTGAAATTTAACGTTCGTAAGGCGCGAACGTGTTTATTTTCGAAAAAAAAAATCAAACACCCAAGATCGAAGTGGCGATCAAGAAAAAAAATTTTGATTTTCAAAAAGAAAATTGTGTTACAAAAAAATCGGGAGAGCCTAGAAAAAATATATAGTGTCAGAGTGTGAAATGTGTTCGATAAAAAGAAAATAAGAAACGACAATTAAAAAAAAATAATAACGGGAAATTATTTTCTTTTACACACAAGGACTTTTTAACGAAATAAAAAAAATATCGCATGCGATAGAAAAGTTTATTTTCTGTGGTGTTGAAACAGTGAGAGTGAGCCTAAAATTACATATTAAAGGCGGAAGTGTTTAAAATCGGCTAAAACAACAATAACGACAACGAAAAAATTCTTAAATCAGGAAATTGATTTTCCTGTCTCGCCGAGAACCTCCTCCTGAATTGTTAGAGGTGCAAATTATTTTTTTATTGGAAATTAATTCAGCAGTCGGCCGTTAAAACTGCAGTAGCAGTAACCACAACTCCAGCAAAATGACACAACAGCCAGCATGGGGCGTCAGCTTCTCCAAATGTAAGTGTAACAGTATTAATAAGAAGAAGAATATTAAGTAAGAAGAAAATGCAAAAAAAAAAATAAATAAATAAAAAAACGGATGACAAATTAGCTTTCGTTTGGAAAAAAAAAATAAAAAGTGAGAATAAAAATTAACAACTTCCAACGAGAATTGAATGAAATAAAACTGAATGCCGGGGAGAGAGTTAAAAAAAAAACAGTGAATACATCTGTCACATTGGGAGGCAATTAATCAATTTTAGAACACAGTGTAACAAAATTAAAGCAAAATGCGATCAAAAGTGGGTAATGAG
>NW_026888757.1:0-12013 GCF_032173495.1 Musca vetustissima
CGATTTGCATGAACCTGGCAAGTTTTGATAAAATCGGTTCAGATTTAGATATAGCACCCATATATAGATTCGTCCGATTTAAGGTAAATGGTGCACCGAAGTCCATATATAACTTTCGAATTGCACGAAATTTGGCATAGCGTAAGGAATTAGGTGTAGAATTATGTGTGTAAAGTTTCCTGAAAATGGGTTCAGATTTAGATGTAGCTCCCATATATATTTTCCTTCGATTTAATGTAAATGGTGTACCAAATTCCCTATATATCTTTCGATTTCCACGAAATTAGGCATGGAGTAATAAATTAAGTCAAGAATGGTCCACGTTAAGTTTCGTGAAAATCGGTTCGAATGTAGATATAGCTCCTATATACATTTTCGTCCGATTTAAGGTAAATGGTGTACCAAACAAAGTACAGGTCGCATTCATGATCCGAATTGGATGAAATTTGGCATAGGTTACTTATGCCAAGGACGAACCCTATTGAAATTGGAAAAAATCGGTTCAGATTTAGATATTGCTCCCATATACAGTTTCGTCCGATTCAGGTCCATACTTATGTATACGAAGTTTTTTTAAAATCGGTTCAGATTTAGAAATAGCTCCCATATATAGATTCGTCCGATTTTATGTGATTGATGCACCAAAGACGATATATATCTTTCGATTTGCACGAAATTTGGCGCAACGTACTGAATTAAGCCTAAAATGATGTGTGCTAAGTTTCGTGAAGATCGGTTCAGATTTAGATATAGCTCCAATATATATTTTCGTCCGATTTAAGGTAAGTGCACCAAAGTCCCTATATATATTTCGATTTGCACGAAATTTGGTACAGCGTTCTGAATTAAGCCTAAAATGATGTGTGCTAGGTTTCGTGAAAATCGGTTCCGATTTAGATATAGCTCCCATATATATTTTCGTCCGATTTAAGGTAAATTGTGCACCAAAGTCCCTATATATCTTTCGATTTGCACGAAATTTTGCATAGCGTTCTGAATTAAGAGTAGAATGGCCTGTGTTAAGTTTCGTGAAAATCGGTTCAGATTTAGATATAGCTCTCATATATATTTTCGTCCGATTTAATGCCAATGGGGCATCAACGACTCTATACATCTTTCGATTTGCACGAAATTTAACACAGAGTACTGTATAGAGTCTAGCATGATGTGTGTAATGTTTCGTGAAAATCGAAACGTTTATCAATTTTGCTATAAATAGTTTTACATATATTTGTCTCATGGTACGCAGACGATCCTAAATTTCGAATGAAATTAAATTTATCATAGGTTACAGAAAGGTATGAGTATGTTCCTTCGAGGGAACATTGAACCCAAATGGTGAATGGGTATTATATAGTCGACCCAGTCCGACTTTACTACTTTCCTTACTGGTTTTTTTTTGTGCAACCTTCGGAAATGTTTTACTGGTTCAGAATACTATGTGGTCTGTATATATCAATGTTTCCTACATCATTAGAGTAATATCAACACATGTCCAGAATTCTAAAGCACTAGCTTAAACATGGCTATCTCTATGGCCTATGGACCTATGGAACTTTAACAAATTTAAATGCCCGATTCCTAAGACACATTGAGAATATAATATTTTATATGAAAAAGTATTATAGTAGAGTTCTAACGATTAGTTAATATACATATATTTATTTACCGAACTACTATTTGAACATTTTACCTATGATTTTTATCGCTAAAACAATGTTTAATATTTTCCTTTTTCTAATTCCAATAAATTATTTGCAATATTACTTTCCTTCCTGGCCAACAAAGCCATTATAATATTTCATGTTTGGTATTAAGTAAATGTGCAATATAAAAAACTGGTGAAATATATACACAAATACCTAATGAGAAAAAAAACATTCCGTTGGCAAACATAATCCTAGCAATATTATTTAGAATACCGGAAATCATTAACAACATAGAAACGAATTTTACATGTTTTCCAAACATACATCATTTTTTATTATACTTATAGACATATAGCATGAATAGGGGAATGGAAATGAATGTACTATTTAAGTCAGTTTGTGAAATCAAATAAAAATAAAAAGGGCACGGACCGAGTTAATATTGAATATTATAAATATATTGAAAGGATATATACTTGTACTCGTATAAGGTAAAACCATCACACCAACGTCAATAAGATTTATTGTAGATTCTAGGGAGTTCATTGAAAATTTCGTGACATTTGAGTAGAAAAATATGATTACAAGACTTCATTTACAGATGATCTGGCGGTTGTATTTTTGGGTATAGTCTAAAATTTAACCCTGAATCTGTAACCCTGAATCTTCCTTTGTATCTTGTATAGGGTATGAACCGCACAAAAGTTATATTTGCCCACATAGTAAAACTATTCACTTTTAATTTAATCGGATTATTTTAATAAGTGTAGATTTCCACAGCATTCACAGACTATTAACAGCCAGTTGTCATAAATGTTAATCTTCTCCCATATCAAATATAATCCATGCTAATAACAAAATGGTAATTGCATGTGAAGTTGAATAAAATATGATATACCTAACCCTTTCCATGACTTTTAAGAGTAGACATTAGATTATATGGCCACAATGGGAAACAATAATGCCCAAAATAGGTGAATAAAATGCAATACATTAATTTTGTTACTCTGATTATAACTCTTCATTTAAGATCGACGAAGTGGTGATTATTCTCAATAATCTATGCTCAAGATCCGAACGAATGACTTCATGTCAAAAGTCTTGTTTCAAATTCTGATGGATATACACCTCTCCACAGATGTAAATATTACCCAAAATTTGCGAAAACCTAAAAATAATAATATCGTGTTTTTATTTCTTAAAGTAAAATCTTAAATCTTTTCCCCTTTCAGGACTTTATCAATCCCGTGCACCAGACAATTGTTTCTCTTGTCTTATGCGCCAAACTCTAGAGTATCAGATTCAATAATAAACCAGTAATGAAATTAGTAAAGTCGTACGGCGCCGACTATATTATACCCTTCGCCACATTGAGTCAATTGATATCTTAATAGACTTTGGATTTTTGTAGGACCATTCACATGAAATTGGACGAACTTTTATATATGATCTTTATATAGACTTGAACCGACTTAAATCAACCCATATACATTTCATTCGGCAACCTTTGTTAAATTTCATTTCATTCGGGCAAACGCTTGTGAACAATGGGAAAAATTAAATTTAATTTAATGCAAAATTGACATATGATTGTCGCTATGCTGCAGCACAGTGCAAAATGTTATTTCAATCGGACACTATTTGGTGTCCAATTAACATGAATACAGTCGAAACCAGTAAGGAAAGTAGTAAAGTCGGACTGGGCCGACTATATGATACCCTTCACCACTTTGGGGATATTCTACATATGTATCTTTACAGATGTCGTCTTTTCGAAGGAACATTGACATAAAATTTAATTTTGTACATTGTACAAAATTGTGTGCGGGTCGGCCAATTTTTGGTTCTTTAGTGCACAATTTGTATTAAATAGGACGAAAATATACATGGGAGCTATATCTAAATCTGAACCTATTTTCACGAAACTTAGCACATATCATTCTGGACTCAATTCAGTACCCTATGCCAAATTTCGTGCAAATCGAAAGATATATAGGGACTTTGGGGACCCATTTACCTTAAATCGGACGAAAATATATATGGGACCTATATCTAAATCTGCACCGATTTTCACGAAACTTAGCGCACATCATTCTGGACCTAATTCAGTACTCCATGACAAATTTCGTGCAAATCGAAAGATATATAGGGACTTTGGTGCACCATTTACCTTAAATCGGACGAAAATATATAAGGGAGCTATATCTAAATCTGCACCGATTTTTACGAAACTTAGCACACATCATTCTGGACCTAATTCTGCACTCCATGACAAATTTCATGCAAATCGAAAGATATATAGTGACTTTGGTGCACCATTTACCTTAAATCGGACGAAAATATATGGGAGCTATATCTAAATCTGCACCGATTTTCACGAAACTTAGCACACATCATTCTGGACCTAATTCAGTACTCCATGAAAAATTTCGTGCAATTCGAAAGATATATAGAGTTAGTGCACCATTTACCATAAATCGGACGAAAATATATATGGGACCTATATCTAAATCTGCACGATTTTCACGAAACTTAGAACACATCATTCTGGACCTAATTCAGTACTCCATGACAAATTTCATGCAAATCGAAAGATGTGTAGGGACTTTGGTTCACCATTTACCTTAAATCGGACACCGATTTATATCTAAATCAGAACCGATTTTTTCGAAATTAACACACATCGTTCCGGACTTAGTTCAGTACTCTGTGCCAAATTTCGTGCAATTCGAAAGATATAGAGGGACTTTGGTCCCCTATTTACCTTAAATCGGACGAAAATATACATGGGAGCTATATCTAAATCTGAACCGTTTTTTCCCAATTTCAATAGGGTTCGTCTTTGGGCCAAATTTCATCCAAATCGGATTATAAATGCGACCTGTACTTTGTTTACAATTTAACATCTACAGGGGGACGGACAGACGGACGGTCATGCATAAATCGACTCAGAAAGTGATTCTATGCATATTCTCAAAAGGAACCATGTTTCTATCTCGTTTCCTTTTGCCTGTTACAAACATATGCACAAAGACATAATACCTTCACCACACTGTGGTACACACAGGGTATAAATATATGGGACCAATGTCTGCATCTACATCATTCTACGCTCAATATGATACGTTGTGCAAAAGTTCGTGACAATCTGACTAATATGAGCAGCTATATCTTAATCTGAACCAATTTCAACAAAACTTGACAAAACTTGACACTTGTAGAACATTGTGCCAATCGGTCTAAGTTTAAGTCTTCAAAGCAACATTTACTTAAAATCTAACGAAAATCAGAGACATATCTAAATTAAACCTATTTCTACAAAATTAAATTTTTCTAAATTCAATTCAATGGAAATTTGGAGCACAAGTTCATAACATAAGACGGACATATATATGGCAGCTATATCTAAATCTGAACTGGTTTCTACAAAATTTAATAAAATAAAATATGTGAAATTTCGAATTAATTGAATAAACTTTGGGAGTTTGGCGAACTACCTTTACAAAATCGGACTGAAATATATATGGGAGCTATTTCTAAGTCTGTACCGATTTCAGCCAAATTTCACATACGTCAATCTGTACTTATTACAGTACTCTGTCTCAATCCGACAAACTTTGGACGCTTGGTGATCCATTTACCTTAAATCTAAAGAAAATAAATATGGGTACTTTTAACTAAATCCGAATCGATTTTCTCCAATTTCAATTCGTCCTTGGGCCAAATAAATGACAGGTGCCAAATTTCCTCCAATTCAGATCATTATTGCGATTAATCGAATAAGACATTGATTCTATGCATATTCTCAAAAGGAACCATGGGTCTATCGCGATTCCTTTTGCCTGCTACAAACATATGCACAAAGACATATTACCCTGTACCACAGTGTGGTGATATCAGTCCCCTTCTTATTATTGACATCAATTTAAGGGTCAACCACTCCTCTGGAATAAAATATCAACTTTTTAGCTTTATGACCTTCTGTAGTTAATATATACACCATACAATGCAAATTTTTCCTAAAGTCTAGGACATGTTATCATGGAAAGGTCTATGATTGTTCCTCGGTCAGATTCCCTTCCCTATGTAAATTTTTGTGATGTTCCGGTCAAAAATGTGGCCTCCAGTGCGCCTAGAATAACAGACAAAAATAAGTTTTTTGTTTTTTGAATCTCCAAGTATAAGGGCCTTCTTTGAGCGGAAACGGATTTATATGCAAAATAACTGTGGCCTGTACTGTATTTACAAATTATAAAGGGCTGAAGGACGGGCACACATGTCTAGATAGACTCACCTAGTCAGCGGTATACAAAAAGGTTGGTCTAGTGCCAATATTTCGCGCCATTACAAACTCTTCAAAACACACAAAGCTATAGTACGCTTACAACATAGTTGTTGAGGATATAAATATTAAGACTGTATATAAATTCGAACCGATTTTTAACCGATTTAGCGCTGCTACTTGATATCGGTTGATAATATATGCGGAAACTGTTTTCAAATCTGGACCAATTCTTACAATTTTTATAGGGACCAAAAATATGGTGTATGCCAAATTTTTTATCAATCGGACATTTGGAAGGTTCTTATAACTTTTACTATATATTGAAGATATGGACAGCGTACCGAATCAAGTACCAAATGACGTGTGTTTTCGACCGATTAGATCTAAATTATGAATCAAATACCAAACGCTTCTTTGATTTTGAAATCTAATCAGATATACATTTTGAATCAAAAATTTCTCAATGATCCTACAGGGATACCATAAAAAACGTAGGAACATCTCTTGCATATGGTCAAAGTGGTGAAGAGTACTTAGCGACGTTTTTACTTGTTTTAATACATCAAAAGCCAATAAAAAATGGATCCGGTATTTGCTAGTGGTGCTCTTATAACCCTAAAAAATTATATATGGGAATAATTGGAATTGGAAAAATTATATATAGTTGGCGAAATCAACTTATTCCAATCTAGGGTTTTAGAATAATTTTTGATTCCGTAGTAACTCTTGTATTGAATACTTCCGTTCCGGTTTTGTGACACCTTCATTTTTATAACAATAATTTGCGTCTCATACTATTAACATTTTTTATAGTATATTATATTTGATATTAATAATTTAGTATATTGAAATTAATGCATAGACATAATGCCCCTTATTCTATTTATATTTCCAACATTGATTTCTATTTTTTGTTGTCACTGCATCATGTTCTGTTTGTTTGTTTACATTTAGGTATGTATTTAATTTATTAAAAACAAAAAACGAAACAAAAAACACAAAAATCAAAGGTATTATCATAGAATTGATGTTGCACATGCCATTACAACATAATCTGTTGTCATGATACCATAAGCCAACACTTATCAATATTTAAGATCTGATTAACTATTGCCACTTACAACACTTCAAACTATACAACACAACATGAAAGCAGCAGCAGTAGCAACAACAACACTAATAAAACCTGGAGCCATACAACAACGACGACGACCGGCAACCGGAATGTCATGCCATGGCATAGTGCATGCCGAAGAGCATCAACCAACGGCAACAGCATCAGTCAGGCAGCTGTGTTGAGCAGCATTAATAGATATCAGCAGCTAAATGTATGTGTGCGTGTGTAACATCGACCTACAAATTCAAAGATGGTCGCATCTCCGCTGTCCATGTGGGCAGAAAAAACAGTTATATCCACGAGATAGTTGATCAGCCTATCGCAAATATCATAAATTTTCGGTCCTGGAGCCATGATCGTACAATCATCCGACTACGTTAAGATCTTTATGCCATCCTGTGGACGTGGGATATCAGAAAGGTTGTGGATAACAAGTTCCGGAGATATCACGGGTCTTCGACTTCCTATTTCTGAATTTCGACAGGCAAAACAACTCTTGCACCTCTTTGGATCTAACCTAATCGTTACCCACAATTTTCTCGATCAGGTAAACCTGCTGACTTCCATTATTAGATCCCTGATTTTAGGGTGAGTATGGCTACCACGATGATGCTCATTACAGACCAGTTCTTCTATTAAGACCCCTTAAGCTCGTCTATAAAGAATCCCTTCAGTTCGTCTATAGAGACTCCCCTCAGCTTGTCTGTAAAGACTCACTTCAGGTAGTCTATAGAGACTCACTTAATATAGTCTATAAACACTCCCTGCTTCAGGTCGTCTACTCCTCCATCAGCACGTCTATAAAGACTCCCTTCAGAACATCTATAAAGACCTCCTTAAGCTCTTCTATAAACACGCCCTTCAGCCTCTCTTTAAAGACTCCCTTCAACTCGTCTATAATGACACATTTCAGCCCGTTTATAAAGACTCCATTCGGCTCGTCTACAAAGACTCCTTTAGCTCGTCTATAAAAATTGCCTTCTGCTTGTCTATAGAGACTCCCTTCAGCCCGCCTATAAATACTCCCTTCAGCCCACCTATTAAGACTCCCATCAGCTCGTCTATAAAGGCTCCCTTCAGTTCATCTATAAGGACCCCCTTCAGCTCTTCAGACTTCCTCAGTTCGCCTATAGAGACTGCATTCAGATCGACCGACTGCCCTGTTGACTTGCAATATCAGATCTGTGATTCTGGAGGCAGTAGGACGAAGCTTATTACTCTCGTTTGCTAATGACGCTGCCTCTGCTGGTTAGTGTTATCCAGACATCGGATGGATATGGATGTGTCCTAGTGAGTAAGCATTCTGGGAGAAATTTTGTAGGTATTGCAATTTTCTAAATATAAATTATAGATTTTTAATAACCTAAATGACCGTAATTTCGATTAAATGTGGGTACTTCATGGTCTAAGACCCTTGTGTTAACAATATACCATGACATAGCCGCCATATTTTAAGTATTCCGTCCCATTTTAAGTATTTACATGTTCTAACATTTTCCGCCTGAGTTTGTAGTTAACATAACGTTTTCTTTGAGGGCAAACCCCTTTATATCAGCAATTTACCATGAAATAGCCCTCATATGCCATCCTTATGGTGTGGACTTTAACAAGTTCAACCCTTGAGAACATTGAAGCAAAAACTTCTTCGATTAAAATTTTATCCTAATAAACATTTGAGTTCCTTCCACCCTAATAAACATTTGTGTCAGCATTATAAGTTGACGATAGTGAGAGGAAAATCCATAACAACAAAAATTAATAACCAAACAAATGTTTGCCGATTAATGTTGATATCTCACATGAGGTTTCTAGCTTTGGGGTAATAACAGATTGTCGGGACAGGAATAGTGGTGATGCGTCGTTGTACATCAACATGTAAAGTGTTTGAATGCAGGCTGTAGAATGTAAAAGTTGATCACTATAAATTGTGCATGTATGTTTGTAATCGGATAGCATGAAAGAAAAGGCTGAAAACCACATACTGCTATGCCGAAAAGTTCGAAGGCAAAACTTTAGATTTTAGGCCAATTGGAATAAAGATTGAAGTTTTTTTAATTGAATCCCTATTACTTTTATTTACCCTGCTGTAAAGTAAAATGTGTCAAACTTTCCATATGTTATTAGTAGGCGAAATTACACATGTTCCGACTCAGACAACCTAAGCTTCCGATATGCTCCTGAACCGATTTGCCCACCTTTTAAAGTTGCAGCAACGTCAAGAAAAGCGTAGGTATGCTATGTTGTTGTCCATAGAAAAAAGGTTTATCATGTTGCGCCTATGTCTGTTGTCTGTCCATCGATTTGTGTATCTGACTGATTGCCAGCTAGCCGAAGTGGATGTAAGACAACCAGCCTCTGTGTGTATGTGTGTCTATGAGTCGGTGTGTGCGTTGAATGTTAAGGGGGGATTAATGTCAAAAAATTCAAGTAGCTGCCATAAATATTGCAACTGACAGATAAAACGAAGACGAAAACAATGCAGACAATAGCTGAAGTAACCAGAAAAGAGAAAAAACCTAAATAAACACCAGCAGCAATAGCAACTACACAAAAAAGAGATACAATCACTTACAGCCACACACAGGTTTGGGGTATGTTTATGGCTGCTGTTTCTGCTAATGGATACAATTTTTAAAAAGTATATATATTGGTCGGTTGATTTGGGTTCAATGTTTCTGTATTCATTCATATATATGTACGTCTAGGCATCCGTTTGACTGTCTGTCTGTTTGAACGCCGTCTGTCTATCTATCTGTATCAAATACGAGATCTATAGTCCGAATAGTCTATAAAGTTAATCTCAGGTTTTATGGGAAATGTATAAAAATTGGTTGAGTGTTGTGAAGAATGTGGAACGGAGGGTGGTGTGTAAGAATTTGGAAGAGGATGGTTGGGGAGATTTTTAATCTAAAGCCTTAAAGAAAACCTTATTATATGTTGTGTGTAAAAACACTCGATGAACGTATTTAATAAGAAATACGATTTTATCTAGTCTACAAGAAAGAAGCATATCTCTTGTTATCAGAGAAAAATTCGATGCTGATTCCGTCATGTCTGTTACTCGAATTCACTATAGAGGCCGTAGTATTCATATTTGATATTTTTCACATTCATTGCCAAAATCGTGTATTTGAAAAATGGTAAATGGGATATATATGGTATATTTGACAGGTTTTAGTCGCATTTTCTCAGGCGGTGTTGCATTTTGGGATTCTGATTTGTCAACTGACGGATTTTTTTTGCAGGAAATGTAAAAGTTGATTCGTCTGTAATGACTCATTGCTCCAACTCGTCTATAATGACTCCCTGCTTCAGCTCGTCTATAACACAGTGACACATTTTTCAACTTTAAAATCTTGAACCAATCGAGACCCCCAAAATCTTGAAGCTTGTAATGGTGGAAGAAAATCACTAGCTGGGTTTTGCATTATTAGCTAAGGCTTTCTTTCAAATTCATTTTTAAAATATTCGACTTTGGGAGTGAATTTCTTTGGTTCATTTTGAAGAATTTGTGAGGCTATAACTATGTGAAGGAGTCAACCAATGAAATCGGGGTTTTATGAAGAGTTATTTGATTTGCTATTGGCTATCTTCTTGTCATATATTGTTTGGTCGAGTCAGTAGCAGTTTCTGAAATAAGTGTGAAAAAGTATGTCGAAATTTTTTGGAGTTGTGCTATTTTCAGTATGATGGTGTTGTTTTATTGATTTTATCTCAAGAAAAAATTTTTAGATCTAATTAAGGAAAAATATTGCTTAAGAGTGAAAAGCAATATTTCGAATAGTTCACGAGATATAGACTCAATAATAAGTACGTATTATTCGAAAATTGTGCTAAAATCCACCCCCAGTCGAATATTTTAAAAATTAATTTAAAAAAAACCTTAGCTAATAATGCAAAACCCAGCTAGGGATTTTCTTCCACCATCACAAGCTTCAAGATTTTGGGGGTCTCGATTGGTTCAAGATTTTAGTGCTGCACAGTGTAATGACTCCCTGCTTCAGCTCGTCTATAAAGACTCCCCCTGCTTCAGCTCGTCTATAAAGACTCCCTGCTGCAGCTCGTCTATAAAGACTCCCTGCTTCAGCTCGTCTAAAAAGACTTCCTGCTTCAGCTCGTCTATAATGACTCCCTGCTTCAGCTCGTCTATAAAGACTCCCTGCTTCAGCTCGTCCACAAAGACTCCCTGCTTCAGCTCGTCCACAAAGACTCCCTGCTTCAGCTCGTCTATAAAGACTCCCTGCTTCAGCTCGTCCACAAAGACTCCCTGCTTCAGCTCGTCTATAAAGACTCCCTGCTTCAGCTCGTCCACAAAGACTCCCTGCTTCAGCTCGTCCACAAAGACTCCCTGCTTCAGCTCGTCTATAAAGACTGCCTGCTTCAGCTCGTCTATAAAGACTGCCTGCTTCAGCTCGTCTATAAAGACTGCCTGCTTCAGCTCGTCTATAAAGACTGCCTGCTTCAGCTCGTCTATAAAGACTGCCTGCTTCAGCTCGTCTATAAAGACTCCCTGCTTCAGCTCGTCTATAAAGACTGCCTGCTTCAGCTCGTCTATAAAGACTGCCTGCTTCAGCTCGTCTATAAAGACTGCCTGCTTCAGCTCGTCTATAAAGACTCCCTGCTTCAGCTCGTCTATAAAGACTCCCTGCTTCAGCTCGTCTATAAAGACTCCCTGCTTCAGCTCGTCCCTTCAGCTCGTTGATCGATGATCCGATGGTGTTATATGTTATTTCATTTCCCCCTGCCCTACCATACCACCATCGTTTCATGCACCAAACATATTGTCGTTGCCACAAATTGTATCCCACTCATTCATTTATCCATTCATTCATTGTTTGGGATTTTGTATCGTGTCGCTGGTATTATTCGTTTTTCGATGCCGTTGTTGTTGCTGCTGTTATTTTTGTGAGTTTTATATTGTTTTTGGTTTATTAGACACTTGCTCCACTTGTAATTTATGTT
>NW_026888758.1:0-11948 GCF_032173495.1 Musca vetustissima
AAATTTGGCATTGGTCACTTATTCGGCCGAAGGACGAACACTATTGAAATTGGGAAAAATCGGTTCAGATTTAGATGTAGCTCCCATATATATATTTAACCGATTTAATGTAAACGGTCCCTATATAACTTTCGATTTGCACGAAATTTGGTACAGCCTAATAATTTAGGTCTAGAATGATGTCTGCCAAGTTTCGTGAAAATCGGTCCAGATTTAGATATAGCCCCCATATATAGTTTCGTCCGATTTCATGTAAATGGTGCCCCAAGGTCCCTATATATCTTTCGATTTGCACGAAATTTGGCATAACGTACTGAATTGAGCCTAGAATGATGTCTGCCCAGTTTCGAGAAAATCGATCCAGATTAAGATATAGCTCCCATATATAGTTTCGTCCGATTTCATGTAAATGGTGCACCAAAGTCCCTATATATCCTTCGATTTGCACGAAATTTGGCATAACGTACTGAATTGAGCCTAGAATGATGTCTGCCAAGTTTCATGAAAATCGGTCCTGATTTAGATATAGCTCTCATATATAGTTTCGTCCGATTTCATGTAAATGGTGCCCCAAAGTCCCTATATATCTTTCGATTAGCACGAAATTTGGTGCAGCCTAATCATTTAGGTCTAGAACGATGTCTGCCAAGTTTCGTGAAAATCAGTCCAGATTTAGATATAGCTCCCATATAAAGTTTCGTCTGATTTCATGTAAATGGTGCCCCAAGTCCCTATATATCCTTCGATTTGCACGAAATTTGGCATAACGTACTGAATTGAGTCTAGAATGATGTCTACCAAGTTTCGTGCAAATAGGTCAAGATTTAGATATAGCTCCCATATATAGTTTCGGCCGATTTCATGTAAATGGTGCACCAAAGTCCCTATATATCCTTCGATTTGCACGAAATTTGGCATAACGTACTGAATTGAGCCTAGAGTGATATCTGCCAAGTTTCGAGAAAATCGGTCCAGATTTCTATATAGCTCCCACATATAATTTCGTCCGATTTGCACGAAATTTGGCATAACGTATTGAATTGAGCCTAGAGTGATGTCTGCCTTGTTTCGTGAAAATCGGTCCAGATTTAGATATAGCTCCCTTTTATTATAGATTGATTTTAAGTAATTGACGCAGCAAGGAACCAATAGGAACAAAACATTCAGAAATTAGAATAACCTAACCAGTGACAAGTTTGTTTGAAATCGCTTAATATTTTCGCCCGATTTCAAGTAAATTGGGCATCATACTCCTCATGTTAGTCAGATTGACATCAAATTTTGCACAACGTACAAAATTGAGCAGGGAATTACGTAGTTGTGTTTTCCAGAAGTACAGACATAGCCCAACGGATGACCTATTTATATTTGTTTGAAGTCGATTTACATACTTTATGGATATATCTAGGTAGATTCACATATAGATAAATATCACATGTTTTATTTCATCCAATTTCATGTTAATAGTCCTATTTAATATACCCATAGTGGTGAAGGGTATCATATAGTCGGCCCCGTCCGACTTTACTACTTTCCTTACTGGTTTTTAAATTATTTCTTTCCACGATATTATTGAACCCGCCTTGCATTTAAAAACATCTCAGCGTTGGTTATTTACACTTTTGAAACATTATAACAATTCTGAACATTTCTAAATCATATTGATTAAAAAACTCTTTAAACGCTTAATCAAACAGATGTTCTCTAATCAAATTCCTTCCTCTAAATACCCGTTCGATTCATTGACCTGGTATAACAAAGTCGACCACAGCACAGTATCCAAAATGTTTTTTGCATTATTTGATTTATTGGCTTAATGTTGGGTTTATTATAAAGCATAGTGCGACATGCAAACACATACCGTCACACCGTCACACACACACAAATACACCTATACACAAATATATTTAATTGACTTTATTGATGGTAGTTGAGGTTGTTTAATTTTTGTTTTTTTGTTGCTTTGTTTTGTTACCAACATTTCAATTGAAATTTTTGTTTCAGTTGTTGTTGTTTTTTCTTTCATTTTTTGCTTCTTTATTAACGGACATTGCGGTGAACATTTAGAGATGTGACAAATAGGACAAAATTTGCCATGCAGTGAAATGAAACCCAAAAAAATAAATAAAATCTGTCAATTCATTCGGTTTTTAGTTAAAAATGTTTATAATAATTGAATTACATTCACAAATACAGACAAGCTAGCAAATAGTGACAGTGACTTCGCAGCGACATTTGGAAATTTGTATTGCCGCAGTTGTTGTTTGTGTGTGTGTTTTTATACCCTTCACTACACTGTGGTACAGGGTATTATGTCTTTGTGCATATGTTTGTAACAGGCAAAAATAATCGAGATAGACCCATGGTTCCTTTTGAGAATATGCATAGAATCACTTTCTGAGTCGATTTATGCATGTCCGTCTGTCCGTCTGTCCGTCCGTCCGTCCGTCCGTCTGTCCGTCCGTCCATGTATTTTTGTTAACAAAGTACAGGTCGCATTTATGATCCGATTTGGATGAAATTGGCCCAAGGACGAACCCTATTGAAATTGGAAAAAATCGGTCCACGTTTAGGCATAGCTCCCATATAAGGGTACCCCAGAATTTTCGGTATTTTGAGGTTCTTGAGCGCGTTTTTTAACTGAATTCGCTGAAATTTGGTACTTTGTGTTCTTATTGGGTAGCAAATCTCTCTATCAAAAATTATAAATAAAGGTCCATTTTTTCGGATAGCCCCCATATAAGATTACCCCCAATTTTCGGTATTTTGGGGGTTTTGATCGCATTTTCCGACCGAATTCGCTGAAATTTGGTACCTTGTGTTCTTATTGGGTAGCAAATCTCCCTACCAAAAATTATAAATAACGGTCCATTTTTTCGCATAGGCCCCATATAAGGGTACCCCCAAATTTTCGGTATTTTGAGGTTCTTGAGCGCGTTTTTTAACTGAATTCCCTGAAATTTTGTACATTGAGTTCTTATTGGGTAGCAAATCTCCCTACCAAAAATTATAAATAAAGGTCCATTTTTTCGGATAGCCCCCATATAAGATTACCCCCAATTTTCGGTATTTTGGGGGTTTTGATCGCATTTTTCGACCGAATTCACTGAAATTTGGTACTTTGTGTTCTTATTGGGTAGCAAATCCCCCTACCAAACATTATAAATAAAGGTCCATTTTTTCGGAAAGCCCCCATATAAGGGCACCCCCAATTTTCGGTATTTTCGGGTTTTTGGGCTCGTTTTATAACTGAATTCGCTGAAATTTTGTACATTGGGTTCTTATTCGGTACCAAATTACTCCACTAAAAATTATAAATATAGGTCCAGTTTTTCTGGTAGTACCCATATAACGGTACCCCAAAATTTTTGGTATTTTGGGGGTTCTGATCGGATTTTTCGACCAAATTGACTGTAATTTAGTACGTCGAGTTCTTATTAGGTAGGACATCTCTCCACTATAAATTATAAATATTGGTCAATTTTTTCTGGTAGCCCCCAGGTTTTGAGGTTATTGAACCAAATTCTTTTTTCTGGTACAGGGTATTATGTTTTTGTGCATATGTTTGTAACATGCAAAAATAATCGAGATAGACCCATGGCTCCTTTTGAGAATAAGCATAGAATCACTTTTTGAGTCGATTTAAGCACGAAATTTGACACCGCGTAGCAAATTAGGTCTAGAATGATGTGTGTAAAGTTGCCTGAAAATCGGTTCAGATTTATATATAGCTCCCACATATACTTTCGTCAAATTTAATGTAAATGGTGCACCAAAGTCCCTATATATCTTTCGATTTGCACGAAATTTGGCACAGCGTAACAAATTAGGTCTAGAATGATGTGTGTTAAGTTTCCTGAAATCGGTTCAGATTTAGATATAGCTTCTATATCTGACCAAATGAACAATTTAGTATCGGTTGCAGAATGACGTGTTTTTGTTTCCAATTTCATTTTACTGGTCCTTTAAAAATGCGACTTCTGTTAGGATTCATCTGTTGAATATACTCAAAGTGGTGAAGGGTATCATATAGTCGGCCCCGTCCGACTTTACTACTTTCCTTACTGTTTTTTTTTTTGAATTTCCTTCATATATTTATATATTTGTCCACATATCACATTTATTTGTGCGAATGTTCTGTTAATTTACATATAAATGGATATTTATCTTTTGTGCCTATTTTTGTGATAGCTATCACAAATAGTTTGATAAAACTTGCGTCGAACAACAAAAAAATGTGACAATACGAATCGACGCGCCAAAAAAAAAAAAAAAAAAAAACAATTATTTCGGGAAAATATGTAATTAAGATTATGGAGAAAATTGAGGTTTTTGTACATTTTTTGCATTTGTGACACATTTATTTAATTTACATAATTTTTTTTTATTTAATTGGACATAGTTTTATTTTGGTGTATTATAAAGACACCATGGCGTATGAGTTGTATTTGTATTGTACTGTGAGAATGTTATGTATACGCTATGGGGTACGAATGCAAATAGCTGATCACATTTTTATTTTGCATTTTAACAATGAATCATATTTGTATAATATAAACCAGTATGGAAAGTATTAAAGTCGGACGGGGCCGACTATATGATATCCTTCACAACTATGGGTATATTCAACAGATGAATCTTAACAGACGTCGCATTTTTGAAGGACCAGTAAAATGAAATTGGATCCATAAACATGTCTTTCTGCAACCTATACTAAATTTCTCATTTGGTCAGATATAGATAAACATGAGGAGTTTGGTGCGCCAATTACTTCAAATCGGACGAAAATATGTATAAAAGCTATATTTTGAGTTCTAGGTGCACCATTTAGTTAAAATCGGAAGAAAAATTATATGGTAGCTCTATCCAAATTTGAACCGATTAAATAAAACTTTCCACATGCTAGGCTATATAAACTATATAACTTTGGGTCTTTGGTGCACATTTTACTTAAAATCTGGCGAAACTATATATAGGAACTATATCTAAATCTGAACCAATTTCAACAAAACTAGCCACACGCTATCTCATAATAACTTCAATAAGTTGTACAGAATTGAGTGCCAATCGGACCCACCTGGAGAATTCGGTACAGCATTTATATCTAACTTCTAGGTTATACTAAGTTCATTACGAATGCTATATGTGGATGAAAATGTATATGGGAGCTATATTTAAATCTGGTTCGATTTTCAGGAAACTTAACACACATCATTCTATACTTCATTCAGTACGATATGCCAAATTTCGTGCAAATCGAAAGAAATATAGGGATTCTGATGTACTATTTATCAAAAATCGGACGAAAATATATATGGGAGCTATATCTAAATCTGGACCGATTTTCACGAAACTTTGCAGACATCATTCTAGGCCTAATTCATTACGCTGTGCCGAATTTCGTGCAAATCGAAAGATATATATGGATTTTGGTACACCATTTCCCTCAAATCGGACGAAAATATATATGGGAGCTATATCTAACTCTGGACCGATTTTCACGAAACTTGGCAGACATCACTCAATTCAGTACGTTATGCCAAATTTCGTGCAAATCGATCGATATATAGGGACATTGGTACACCATTTACATGAAATCGGACGAAACTATATATGGGAGCTGTATCTAAATCTGAACCGATTTTCAAGAAATTTTACACACATCGTTCTAGACTTGATTCAGTATGCTATGCCAAATTTCGTGCAAATCGAAGCATATATAGGTACTTTGGTGCACCATTTACATGAAATCGGACGAAAATATATATGGGAGCTATATCTAAATCTGAACCGATTTTCAGGAAACTTAACACACATCGTTCTAGACTTGCTTCAGAACGTTGTGCCAAATTTCGTGCAAATCGAAGCATATATAGGTGCTTTGGTGCACCATTTACCTTAAATCGGACGAAGATATATATCTGAGCTATATGTAAATTTGAACCGATATTCCCGAAACTTAACACACATCATTGCAGACCTTATTCATTACGCCATGCCAAATTTCGTGCAAATCGATGCATATATAGGTACTTTGGTGCACCATTTACATGAAATCAGACGAAACTATATACGGGAGCTATATCTAAATCTGAACCGATTTTCTCGAAACTTGGCAGACATCACTCTAGGATCTATTCAGTACGTTATGCCAAGTTTGGTGCAAATCGAAAGTTATATAGGGACTTTTTGTGCACCATTTACATGAAATCGGACGAAACTATATATGGGAGCTGTATCTAAATCTTGCCCAATTTTCTCGAAACTTGGCAGACATCATTCTAGTCTTAATTAAGTACGCTGTGCCAAATTTCGTGCAAATCGAAAGTTATATAGGGACTTTTTGTGCACCATGTACATGAAATCGGACGAAACTCTATATGGGACCTATATCTAAATCTGAACCGATTTTCAAGAAACTTGGCAGACATCACTCTAGGCTCACGTCAGTACGTTATGCCAAATTTCGTGTAAATCGAAAGATATATAGGGACTTTGGTGGACCATTTACAGGAAATCGGACGAAACTATATATGATAGCTATATCAAAATCTGGACCGATTTCCATTAAACTTGGCAGACATCACTCTAGGCTCAATTCAGTACGTTATGCCAAATTTCGTGAAAATTGAAAGATATATAGGGACTTTGGTGCACCATTTACAAGAAATCGGACGAAACTATATATGGGAGCTATATCTAAAACTTGGCTGACATCACTCTAGGCTCAATTCAGTACGTTATGCCAAATTTCGTGAAAATTGAAAGATATATATCAATTCAGTACGTTATGTTCAATTTCGTGCAAATCGAAAGATATATAAGAACGTTGGTGCACCAATTACATGAAATCAGACGAAACTATATACGGGAGCTATATCTAAATCTGGACCGATTTTCACGAAACTTGGCAGACATCACTCTAGGCTCAGTTCAGTACGTTATGCCAAATTTCGTGTAAATCGAAAGATATATAGGGACTTTGGTGCACCATTTACAGGAAATCGGACGAAACTATATATGATAGCTATATCTAAATCTGGACCGATTTTCATTAAACTTGGCAGACATAACTCTAGGCTCAATTCAGTACGTTATGCCAAATTTCGTGAAAATTGAAAGATATATAAGGACTTTGGTACACCATTTACATTAAATCGGACGAAAATATATATGGGAGCTATAGTTAAATCTGAACCGATTTTCAGGAAACTTAACAGACATCATTCTAGGCCTAATTCATTACGCTGTGTCGAATTTCGTGCAAATCGAAAGATATATAGGACTTTGGTGGACCATTTACATTAAATCGGCCGAAAATATATATGGGGGCTATATCTAAATCTGAACCGATTTTTCCCAATTTCAATAGGGTTCGTCCTTGGGCCAAATAAATGAGCTGTACCAAATTTCTGCCAAATCGGAATATAAATGCGACCTGTACTTTGTTTACAATTTAACATCAACAGACGGACGGACATGCATAAATCGACTCAGAAAGTGATTCTATGCATATTCTCAAAATGAACTATGGGTCTATCTCGTTTCCTTTTGCCTGTTACAAACATATGCACAAAGACATAATATCCTGTACCACAGTGTGGTGAAGGGTATAAAAATACAAATTCGTTTTCATATAAAAAACAATTTGGAGTATTTAAAAACCAGTGAGCGGAGCAGTATAGTCGGACGGGGCCGACCATATGATACCCTGCACAACTTCCACGAAAATTTAACTATATATTCTGATCATGGGCAATATTTCTCTATTGAAAGCCGAACATAAGAACTAACGCACGTTGAACGTTAGTTCTTATGTTCGGCTTTCAATTGTGGCCTACAGATCGACTCGAAAAACACAACAAATTAAGTTTCGGTCCACTTCATCCCAGTATTATTATTTGATCATCACCGAAAATTATAGTCGTTGTCCTTGACCATAACTGGAACCTCATGGAACATTTCAAAGCGATCAGCGCTATAATCCGACCTCTAAGGTAGTAATGGGTTACTAAATAATATATGAAGATTGGTCCATAACTGTGGCCTGTATCGTGTTTACAAATTATAATGGACGGACGGACGGACACACATGTCTAGATCGACTCAGCTAGTCGAGATATGACGATCAGCATACTTAAAGGTGGGTCTAGGACCAATATTTCGCGGCGTTACAAACTTTTGGGGCTGCACAAAGCTATAATATCCTGACAACATAGTTGTGTGGGGTATAAAAATCAACGCCACGATTTGAGCATTGAAAAAATATTCTTTAAAAAATCCACGCCTCGATTCGTGGATGTCTGAAAAAATATTAAAAAAAATCCACGCCTCTTTTGGCGGGTTCTGAAAAAATATACTTTTTTAGAAATCACTGAAATTTTTTTCTTTAAAGAATCCGCACCTCAATTAATGGCTGAAAAAATATTTCTGTTTTAGTTTTCTCCATCGCACATTATTATTGTACTGTGTACTCCATAGTCCTTGCAAATTTTCTCAAAATCCCCCCATTTCAAAGCACAGAAAAATTGTTTATTGGCAATTGTCCCTACTATTTGTGTTACATGATTCTCCCCTTTTGGGACACAAATATGTTACGGCATAACAAATATGAAATTTATGATTACACCAATCACGAAATTTACAAGCCACCACATTTTACACATTTTTACACACACATAAACATGTCACAAATACATTCCAATTTCTCACATACTTATGACTTAGGTGGTAACATCCTTGTCTTCTCCTTCGTCGTCATCGTCGTCCGCTTAACTCGTTTTATTGCCAACAAACTGCTATCATATTTAATATTTGCATCTTTGCCAAGTTAATATAAATGTCAAATAATTCATGCAACATTAGACCTTAGTGGCAGCCCACCTTCTACAATGTGTAGACTTTGTGGCTCGTGGATAGCTATTGGAGAGGTTTACCTATTGGGGAGACCGACACAGATACACACACGATTCAAGAAGGTACTTGTATGAAAATACTTAAGTCATCTGTATTACCAATGAAATACTACGTGGCTGGGTAATTCTTGTGAAAAACTATTTGAAATCACATCTAAATGGCACACTTATACGTTCGCTCGTTCCGATGATGATAACGAGCTGAATATGTTCGAGAAAAAAAAATAGAATATAGGGGGATAGGTAAGCCACAAATACTCATAGATGTTATGATGTGATGCTGACACTAGAAATTATGGCTGGGAGAGAATAGGTGGCTGAGGAGGGAGGGTGTAAGGAGGGAAAACAATTTAAGATATCATTTATATCATACTTAAGATGCCAAAAGTGTAGCTAGACATGGCTAGCTAGCTGGCTTGTCTACAAACCTACATAGATACGATGGCATGCTTGAATTGCAATCAACCACTTGGTATAATTTTTATATTTTTCATGTATTTTCCAGATGCATGTATGAGTGTATGTCCTGAGCAAAGGGATGCTCATATGTTGAGATTTTCCATCTTCATTTTTTGTAAATGGCCATTTCTGCTTTTTTGTGGTGGTGATGGCAGTGTATCCCCATTTTTATGTCATAATTCTTTGGCAGCTGCAATTGATATGACAACGAGGTAAATTTATACCTGAATTAGTTACGACGATGTTGTAATATTTTACAAGAATATTGTAAACTGTTATCCGAGAGTAAATTGATGATGGTGATGCTGATGGTTTGGTAAAGGGTTTGAGTAATGGAAATATTGAAATATTCAATTACTTGTGTGGTCATCGTTTATTTTCTTGAGGATGGGATGAGTAGTAAATTGGACGAATCTGATATTATACAAAATATCCTTTAATAATCCACTTTCAAGCATCATTTATTTCATAAAGTTATTTATTAAACGATTCACTCTTCTTTGAAGGACCAGTAAAATAAAATTGGATCCATAAATATGTCATTCTGCAACCCATAATAAATTTTTCATTTGGTCAGATAAAGTGTTGTTTCTTTCTTATGTATGTGATAAACATGAATAGTTTGGTGCACCACTGACTTAAAACCGGACGAACATATATATAGAAGCTATATCGAAATTTAAATCAATTTAATCGAAACGTTATACTAATTCCCGTATGTTTTGTGCATATAGGACACATTTCGAGTTCTTGGTGCATCATTTACTTAAAATCGGGAGAAAATATACATGGTAGTTCTATCCAAATTTGAACCGATTTCAACAAAACGTTCCACATGCTAGGATATGTTAACTTCAGTATGTTGTATATCCATGTTCTAGGTTATACAAACTTCAGTACGTTGTGCAAAATTTTGTGCAAAATCGGACGAAAATATATATTTTGAATCTATATCTAAATCTGAACCGATTTCAAGGAGACATGCCAGAGATTAATTTATATTAACTACAGTTCATTGTACAAAATTGTGTGGCAATCGGACAAAATGTGGGTCTTTAGTGCACAACTTACATAAAATCGGAAGAAAATATATATAGGAGCTACATTAAATCCGTAGAATATATATATATATATATATATGAGAGATATATCTAAATCTGAACAGACTTTCACGAAAATTAACACACATCATCCTAGACTTCATTCAGTATGATATGCCAAATATCGTGCAAATCGAAACATATATAGGGACTTCGGTACAACATTTACTTTAAATCGGACGAAAATATATATAGGAGATATATCTAAATCTGGACCGATTTTCTGGAAACTTTGCACACATCATTCTAGACTTAATTCAGTACGCTATGCCAAATTTTGTGCAAATCAAAAGATATATAGGGACTTTGGTGCACCAAATACATAAAATCGGATGAAAATATATGTGGAAGCTATATCTAAATCTGAACCGATTTTCACGAAACTTTGCACACAACATTCTAGACTTAATTCAGTTCGCTTTTCAAAATTTCTTGCAAATCGAAGGATATATAGGGACTTTGGTGCACTATTAACCCAAAATCGGACGAAAATATATGGGAGCTATATCTAAATCTGACCCGATTTTCAAGAAACTTAACACACATCATTCTAGATCTAATTCAGTACGCTATGCCAAATTTCTTGCAAATCGAAGGATATACAGGGACTTTGGTGCACTATTTACCTAAAATCGGACGAAAATATATATGGGAGCTATATCTAAATCTGAACCGATTTGTCCCAATTTCAATAGGGTTCGTCCTTGAGCCAAACAAATGAACTATGCCAAATTTCATCTAATTCGGATCATAAATGCGACCTGTACTTTGTTTAAATTTAACATGGACAGACGGACGGACGAACATGCATAAATCGACTCAGAAAAAGATTCTATGCATATTCTCAAAAGTAACCATGGGTCTATCTCGATTATTTTTGCCTGTTACAAACATATGCACAAAGACATAATACCCTGTACCACGGTGTGGTGAAGGGTAAAAATACTCACACAAAATAATCGTCATAGTACTTAAGTCCTCCCTTGCAAGAGTCTCTTAAACATATATTTTTTGGAATCCACCTTTGTAAGAGTCTCTAAAACAAAAACATTTTTATACCCTACACAACTATGTTGTCAGGGTATTACATGGCCCCAATAGTTTGTAACGCCGCGAAATATTGGTCCTACACCCATCTTTTATATACCGGTCATATATCGACTAGCTGAGTCGTTCATGGACATGTGTGTTCGGCCGTCAGTCTGTCTATTATAATTTTTAAACACGATACAAACCATAGTTATGGACCATTTTGCATGTATGACGGGTTCCGGCCAAATGGACCAAGCACTTTATTTTTGTCTGCATTTCTGATAGCTCTAGATGCCACAATTATGACCACGTCATTACAAAATTTCACAGAGAGAAAGAGTTCTAACCATGGAATATGCTTATTCCATGTTTTAATGAAGATCGGCCAATATTTAATGGGTCAAATGAACCTAGACTTTTGTATGAAAAATTACAAAGTTTC
>NW_026888759.1:0-11856 GCF_032173495.1 Musca vetustissima
TTATTATTTGCTCGCGTTTTCCATAAAATCAAGATTTATTTAGTTTGAAAATATAAGTCATGTTATGTGAAGCATTTTGCACGGTATGTATAGGATGTGAAAATGTTCTCAAATAAAACACAGTAAGACATGGTAAATTAATGATTAAGCGGTTTCTCTATGTGGTGCCTATACAAAACCTATACCGGCAATTTTAAGGGAAGTTTCTTACCATATGGGGAATACCGAATTAAATTAAATGGATATTTTGTTACTACTTTCCAAGTACTTAAAATCGGACAAGAATGCTTAAAAACGCACAATAATCGAACAAATTTTTTTGAACTTATAAAAACAACATATATCCCATGTGGGCCACTGACCGAAACTTGAAACAACAGCAGGAATATTTTTGAGAAAAATTGGCAATACATAGATATATGTTTTTTATGTTTCAGTAAAGTCGAAAACGTCTATCAATATAGTTCAGTGATGTTAGTATTTCGCTATATACAATTACAAAGACGTCAACAAAACACGAAGGTATTATTGAACATTTTCTTATATTGGGGAAGAATACATTTAAATTCGAATCCTACATGGAGGCAATTCCGCATTACATGTTGTTTGTGTCTAACTTATATTTGCCTTTATGGTTCCTCAAATGAATTTTTATACATGTAAAAAATGTTTGATGACTGCACCGATTACACTCACGTTTTCCTTCGGCTGTTTGTAATTGCATTGGGAAGATTTTTACGAAAAACTATTGAGAAAACCAGTAAGGAAAGCAGTAAAGTCGGACGGGGCCGACTTTACCACTATGGGTATATTAAACAGGACTATTAACATGAAATTGGATGAAATAAAATATGTGATATTTATCTACATGTAAATCTACCTAGATCTATCCATAAAGTATGTAAATCGACTTCAAACAAATAAAAATAGGTCATCCGTTGGGCTATGTCTGTACTTCTACAAAACCCAACTACGTAATTCTATGCTCAAGTTTGTAAGTTGTGCAAAATTTGATGTCGATCTGACTAACATGAGGAATTTGATGCCCAATTTACTTGAAATCGGGCGAAAATATATATGGAAGCTCTATCCAAATATTAAGCGATTTCAAACAAACTCGTCACAGGTTAGGTTATACTAATTTCAGAACGTTTTGTTCCTATTGGTTCCTTGGTGCGTCAATCACTTAAAATCAATCTAAATTAAAAGGGAGCTATATCTAAATCTGAACCCATTCTCACGAAACAAGGCAGATATCACTCTAGGCTCAATTCAGTACGTTATGCCAAATTTCGTGCAAATCGAAGGATATATAGCGACTTTGGTGCACCATTTACATGAAATCGGACGAAGGTATATATGTGAGCTATATAGAAATCAGTACCGATTTTCTCGAAACTTGGCGGACATCACTCTAGGCTCAATTCAGTACGTTATGCCAAATTTCGTGCAAATCGAAGGATATATAGGGACTTTGGTGCACCATTTACATGAAATCGGGCGAAACTATATATGGGAGCTATATCTAAATCTGGACCGATATTCTCGAAACTTGGCAGACATCACTTTAGGCTTAATTCAATACGTTATGCCAAATTTCGTGCAAATCGAAAGATATATAGGGATTTTGGTGCACCATTTACATAAAATCGAAGGAAACTATATATGGGAGCTATATCTAAATTAGGGACGTTGGGGCACCATTTACATGAAATCGGGCGAAACTATATATGGGAGCTATATCTAAATCTGGACCGATTTTCTCGAAACTTGGCAGACATCATTCTAGGCTCAAGTCAGTACGTTATGCCGAATTTCGCGCAAATCGAAAGATATATAGGGATTTTAATGCACCATTTACATAAAATCGAAGGAAACTATATATGGGAGCTATATCTAAATTAGGGACGTTGGGGCACCATTTACATGAAATCGGGCGAAACTATATATGGGAGCTATATCTAAATCTGGACCGATTTTCACGAAACTTGGCAGACATCATTCTAGGCTCAAGTCAGTACGTTATGCCGAATTTCGTGCAAATCGAAAGATATGTAGGGACTTTGGGGCACCATTTACATGAAATCGGACGAAAGTATATATGGGAGCTATATCTAAATCTGTACCGATTTTCTCGAAACTTGGCAGACATAATTTTAGGCTCAAGTCAGTACGAATTTTTGCTGAATTTCGTGCAAATCGAAAGATATATAGGGATTTTGGTGCACCATTTACATATAATCGAAGGAAACTATATATGGGAGCTATATCTAAATTAGGACCGATTTTCTCGAAACTTGGCAGACATCACTCTAGGCTCAATTCAGTACGTTATGCTAAATTTCGTGTAAATCGAAAGATATATAGGGACTTTGGGGCACCATTTACATGAAATCGGACGAAACTATATATGGGAGCTATATCTAAATCTTGACCGATTTTCACGAAACTTGGCAGACATCATTCTAGACCTGAATGATTAGGCTGTACCAAATTTCGCGTAAATCGAAAGATATATAGGGACCGTTTACATTAAATCGGTTAAATATATATGTGGGAGCTATATCTAAATCTGAACCGATTTTTCCCAATTTCAATAGGGTTCGTCCTTGGGCCAAACAAAGGAGCTGTGCCAAATTTCATCCAATTCGGATCATAAATGCGACCTGTACTTTGCTCACAAAAATACATGGACAGACAGACGGACGGACATGCATAAATCGACTTAGAAAGTGATTCTATGCATATTCTCAAAAGGAACCATGTGTCTATCTCGTTTCCTTTTGCCTGTTACAATCATATGCACAAAGACATAATACCCTGTACCACAGTGTGGTGAAGGGTATAAAAATGTTTGATGACTGCACCGATTACACTCACGTTTTCCTTCGGCTGTTTGTAATTGCATTGGGAAGGTTTTTACGAAAAAATATTGAGAAAAACATCAAAAAGTCGGGAAATTGGAATAACCGAACGTTGTGTTTGTTACATCGTTTATAGCAAAATAACGCCTGCAACGATTTTGACGATTCAATGAACTTACATATCGTATGTGGAAAACATTGTTTAGCCTTAGTTATAAGTTTATTTTATCTTTAAACAAATTTTCAAATTGCCGTTATAGATTTGTATATCCGACGTTAATTTTGTCCGATTTTTTTACCCTTAACTGGTAAAATATATATATATATATATATATATATAGAACCTATAAAAAACATATACAAATCAATGTAGATAATCTAGCAACTATATAAAAAATATTTAAAAAATTCAATGAACTTATATCTGAGCGGAATCAATATTCGAGAATTCCCTTCATATGTATGGATGAAATTATATACCACTATACCACGATACAATGTTTGTTATACCAACTTTCAAAAGAACAGTTAGACATGAACAGTATTTTATCATAATTAAGAATACTTCATTAATGGACAAATTAGAAAATGTCAAAATATTGGGATGTATCAAACGTTTTTGGTAGAATAAGTTTAACCGATTAATGTACTGAAATACCACACACATACTCAAATGTATTTTCGATAACTTCCTTATTATTTACCAACCCTATATTGATGCTATTTCGATAAGGCAAAACAACGTTTGCCGGGTCAGCTAGTTTTATATATTATATTTATTAAAATTTTATTTTATTATTTTCATTATTTTTCCGACATTTTTCCTGCTTATGTTCTTGTGTACATTGTTCGCAGTAAGGCGAAAAATTTATAAGACAGCTGCATTATCTGTAAAGAGAAAATAAATACTAGTCTAAACTTAAAGTAAATATTTAAAATGTATATACCTCAGTCATAGTTCCCCGAGAGATGAGCACCAATGTTGTAGCCCTCAGTTGCACGGGTTTTTGGGCACGTTCTGCCATTAATATTAACATTTTCTGATAACGTACATCGGCAATGGACCAATTTTGATTGTAAACGGCATCGGCTACATTTAAACTCTTTGAAGGAAAAGAAAATATTATATAACATTGTTAACAGTTTTCTGAGAAAACATGTTCCGTTGGATATAATAGTCAAAATAAATATATTAAGAAGAAAAATCTTATGGAGTTCGGCCGGCTCTTTTTTACCTTCCAACATAGGGGGCAAAGCCTGTCGGCCCCTTTATATGTAATTGTAAAATGCCTGCCAGGATCTGGGAAAGCCAAATACAAAATTAAAGCAATAAAGTAGGAAGTTTCGTAATGCCAATTTGGTAGAAAAATGCGAATAAAATCTTTAATCTTTATGATCAAGAATGGATTCTAATACAATCATTGCGAGGTGTTGCAAACGGTGTGTTTTATACTATACAAATTTGAACCACTACTTGATGATGTTAATACGAATCTAATGTTTACTAAAAATATTTTTTAGGCCACTGTATTAAATACGAATTTGATGAACATTATTAACTAATTAAAACTTCATGTTTGAAATAAGTACCTATGTATGTGTTGTGGAATAAGTTTGTAATTAAAAGTAGTTTCCATACTACTGGCTTTGTTCGTTAAACATAATTAGTTGCTGAATGTTTTAATTGAACGCATTACAAATTTCTAATAAAACATTTTGGGGTGTCGCCTTAAATACCAAATTGATGTTTTGAAAAATGTTGAAATTCTTAAGAAACATTAATATACCTTGAAAATATTCTTTACTGGCATCTCTAGTGGGGAATTATTAATGACTTTATTATTAAATGTTTCAATTAAAAAAGTTTTATTCGGGTCAACAAAATTATGTTTTTAGAAGAAAGAGAAAAAAATTAAGGAACTATAAAAGGGGAAAGTTAAATCAAATTTGGACGCAATCGAGAATAGTTTACATTCGGAGAATATACCTGAATACCGAGAAGAAACATTTAAGGTTAATTAATAATGGCTAATTGAAACTCTATTATCACTACTTTATTTCGAAGATAGTATGAAGAAGATGTATCCTTCAACATTTCTTCCACCCATATGATATAGCATAAACATCTGGTCATGAAAAAGGTTTGTTATTTTTGAACCCTACACAAAAAAGGCTCATATCGCGGACCAACTTTATGAGAGATGTAAGTACTTTCGTGAGTTATGGCGCACGTCAGCCGGAAAGACGGACGTTTTAATTCCGATACTTAAAACTCTGGATTTGTCCAAAAAAACACATTACATATACGCCGTCATTAGTCAGAGTGCAGCTGCAACAGCTTAATTTTTTACCATAAGAATCATTGAAAATAAGTATGAGGCTACATAAAAACGTTTGGGTTGAATAGTATGTCAGACTAAAAACCGATGGGTCCTAGTTTCGAATCCCAGGTGAGGAAGACACATTCTTTCAAATATATGTAAAAAAGGCTACCCAGAATTCAAAGAGTTGGTGTTTCTAGGCAACGATAGACGATAGCCCCATCTCATAGGGAATAAAAAAATCGGGAAGGGAAGTTCAAAAGTCGGACGGGCCGACTATATGATACCCTTCACCACTTTGAGTAGATTCCACAGATGAATCCTAACAGACGTCGCATTTTTAAAGGACCAGTAAAATGAAATTGGAACCATAAATACGTCATTCTGCAACCGATACTAAATTGTTCATTTGGTCAGATAAAGAAGCTATATCTAAATATGAACCGATTTCAGGAAACTTAACAGACATCTAGACCTAATTTGTTACGCTGTGCCAAATTTCGTGCTTAAATCGACTCAAAAAGTGATTATATGCATATTCTCGAAAGGAACCATGTGTCTATCTCGTTTCCTTTTGCCTGTTAGAAACATATGCACAAAGACATAATACCCTGTACCACAGTGTGGTGAAGGGTATAAAATGAATTTGGTTCAAGAACCTCAAAATACCGAAAATTGGGGGTACCCTTATATGGGGGCTACCAGAAAAAATTGACCAATATTTATAATTTATAGTGGAGAGATTTGATACCTAATAAGAACGCGACGTTCTAAATTACAGTCAATTCGGTCGAAAAATACGATCAGAACCCCCAAAGTACCAAAAATTTGGGGGTACATATGGGGACTACCAGAAAAACCAGACCTATATTTATAATTTTTAGTGGAGTAATTTGGTACCTAATAAGAACCCAACGTACAAAATTTCAGAGAATTCAGTTATAAAACTAGCCCAAGAACCCGAAAATACCGAAAATTGGGGGTACTATTATATGGGGGCTCTCCAAAAAAGTGGACCTTTATTTATAATTTTTTGTAGGGGGATTTGCTACCCAATAAGAACTCAAAGTACCAAATTTCAGCGAATTCGGTCGATCAAAATCACCAAAATACCGAAAATGGGGGGGGGGGGGGTTCTCTTATATGGGGCTATCCGAAAAAATGGACCTTTATTTATAATTTTTGGTAGGGAGATTTGCAAACCAATAAGAACTCAAAGTACCAAATTTCAGCGAATTCAGTTAAAAAAGGCGATCAAGAACCTCAAAATACCGAAAATTGGGGGTACCCTTATATAGGAGCTATGCCTAAACGTGGACCGATTTTCTCCAATTTCAATAGGGTTCGTCCTTGGGCCAATTAAGTGAGCTGTGCCAAAGTTCATCCAAATCGGAGCATAAATGCGACCTGTGCTTTGTTAACAAAAATACATGGACGGACAGACGGACATGCATAAATCGACTCAGAAAGTCATTCTATGCATATTCTCAAAAGGAACCATGGGTCTATCTCGATTATTTTTGCCTGTTACAAACATATGCACAAAGACATAATACCCTGTACCACAGTGTGGTGAAGGGTATAAGGATGATTGCAATGGAATCGGGCGAAACTAAATGTGTGATCTACACAGATATTTGAACCAATTTAAAAAACCATACACATACCATTCTTAAAACTTTAACAGATTGCATGTCAATCGGATTCTTTTGTGTACCATTTGAATAAAATCGAGCAAAGTAATGTATGTTGTGCTATATGTAAATCTGGACCTAATTCAGAAACCATGGATATACCATTTGGTATGCTGCAGCACATTGCTCTGTCCACAATTTTATCTCGTGTATATCGGTGTATCATTTACATAAAATCAGACGAAAATATATATGGAATTAAATATAGTCCGATTTTAACAGAACTTCGCAAACGCATATCCGTACCTATAAGATTTTGTCTCAATCGGTCAAATATTTGGAGTTTGGTGCACCATTTACCAAAAATAGGACGAATCTACATATGGGAGCAATTTGATCCGATTTCCACAAAACTTCGTATACATCAATCTTTTTTAATATGTTTTGCAAAATTTTGTATCAATCGGACAATCCTAGTGAGTTTGTTGCACCATTTAGATAAAACCGGACGAAAATATATATGGGAACTATATCTAAATCGGAACCGATTTCCACAAAACTTTATACACATAAATATGAACGTATTTCGATACGTTGTGCAAAATGTTGTATCAATCGGACAAATATTGGAATTTTGGTGCACTATTTACATAAACTCGTACGAATATATATATGGGAGCTATATCTAAATCTGAACCGATTTTCTCTTATAATAATAGGGTTCGTCCTTGAGCGAAATAACTGAGCTGTGCCAAATTTAATCTAAATTGGATCATAAATGCGATCTGTACTTTGTTTACAATTCAACATGGACAAACAGACGGACGGGCGGATTGACGGAATGCATAAATCGACTCAGAAAGTGATTTTATGCATATTCTCAAAAGGAACCATGGGTCTATCTCATTTCTCTTACAAAGATATGCACAAAGCCATACCAATATAAGAATCATTGAAAGTATGCACGACGCTACTTACAAACATGAGGGTTGGAGCATGTCAGACTAAAAACCTATGGGTCCTGGTTTCATGTCCCTGCGGACGTAGAAACATTCTTTCAAAATGGTTTCTAAATATGTGTAAAAATTGGCTTGCATTTCCCTTCACACCTTACCTAACCCTTTTCGATATTAGAGAATAACACATAATAGGAATGCGGAGAGATAGCGCCACCAATAAGCAGAGGTTTATACAAAATAACCAAGAACATCAACCACTATCCAGAATTCATATAGGTGTTGTTTCTAGGCAACGATAGATGACAGCCTGCAATCACTTTCCTTAGTGATCCCCACACTCCCAAAAGGAGGAGTAGGATTAGGAAATACATTTTAAAAACATGGACCTATATAGAACATTTTCTGCCTATGTGCGGGTACAACCCACATAAGCAGAACCAGAAAAAGGAAATTACAATAATTCAGATGAAAAATTCGTTGAAAAACTTTAAAAGGGACTACGTCAAATATCAACCCATATGGAGAGTTTTCTGCTAAAATGCTTTTAACCCTCAACCTACACCCTACAGTGGAACCTTTATATGATGGAACATGTATAATACATATATTGATAATCTAAAATTCTAAGAAAAAATTTGTCTATGACCTTTAAAATTTCCAAAAAGAGACCGGCCCTTATCATGGCCGGTCTCTTTACCCTACAGTGGAACCTTTATATGATGGAACATGTATAATACATATATTGATAATCTAAAATTTTTGTTATTTGAATTTTTGTGATCATTTGAAAGTGATTTTAAGTGATTATTTATACTCTTTCGAGTCGAGCTTGATGATCTAAATTTTGCAATGAAAAGGAAAGCCAGGAGAAGAACCTACGTACCCACCATTATGCGACGCGTTTCGCCGTTGGTTAAGCGGCTCATCAGGCATATTGGGCTATGTGGCTTTACAAAGGTCGTACGTTGATAACTTGTATTTATTCCGCCCTGATGCGAAACTTGCATATGCGAATTAAATTCAAATTTGTCAAAGTTCGACATTTGTCTTCATTCTAGGAACAGTCCTTTTCAAAGCAGATTTTTGTTGTAGCGATGGATAATTAATCCACACACCTACAATTGCTTCCTGGTATACACATGTTTTTGCGCAACCGTTTTGGAAGTGTTGATGGTTCAGAACGTTAAGCGGTCTTGGCAACATCTGTGTTGCTCTGAGGGACCTAGGTTCGAGCCCTAGCCGTGCTCGTGCATCAGGGCGGAATAAATACAAGTTATCAACGTACGACCTTTGTAAAGCCACATAGCCCAATATGCCTGATGAGCCGCTTAACCAACGGCGAAACGCGTCGCATAATGGTGGGTACGTAGGTTCTTCTCCTGGCTTTCCTTTTCATTGCAAAATTTAGATCATCAAGCTCGACTCGAAAGAGTATAAATAATCACTTAAAATCACTTTCAAATGATCACAAAAATTCAAATAACAAAAATTAATTTCAGCCGAGCACGGCTAGGGCTCGAACCTAGGTCCCTCAGAGCAACACAGATGTTGCCAAGACCGCTTAACGTTCTGAACCATCAACACTTCCAAAACGGTTGCGCAAAAACATGTGTATACCAGGAAGCAATTGTAGGTGTGTGGATTAATTATCCATCGCTACAACAAAAATCTGCTTTGAAAAGGACTGTTCCTAGAATGAAGACAAATGTCGAACTTTGACAAATTTGAATTTAATTCGCATATGCAAGTTTCGCATCAGGGCGGAATAAATACAAGTTATCAACGTACGACCTTTGTAAAGCCACATAGCCCAATATGCCTGATGAGCCGCTTAACCAACGGCGAAACGCGTCGCATAATGGTGGGTACGTAGGTTCTTCTCCTGGCTTTCCTTTTCATTGCAAAATTTAGATCATCAAGCTCGACTCGAAAGAGTATAAATAATCACTTAAAAAAAAAAAAAAAAAAAAAGATAATCTAAAATTCTAAGAAAAAATTTGTCTATGACCTTTAAAATTTCCAAAAAGAGACCGGCCCTTATCATGGGAGCAATGCAAAATCTTGTAGTTTATAATCAGAACTTACCGCATCAATTAACATCTGGCTGTAGTGACAAATCAAATAGACCTGAGCAGTCGATGAGAAAAGGAACAGAAACAATTTGATGAGAGTGTCTGGTTCCACGCCAATCGTCATTTGAAAGCCAACAAAGCAAATGACAAACGAAGAGGCGGAAAAATTCAACAGCAGCGGTAAACTAAAAACGCTGTTCAACTGTTCGCTTAAACTGAAAAATAGGAGAAGAAAAAATAAAACATATCAATAGGTGCAGCAAAAAATACATATAAATAAGTAAATAAAAATCGAAGTAAGTTTGTAAGAATACATGAAAGGAAACTTACTCCAACAAAGTATTATGATACTCAATGATATCCTTTAGAAATTCAATATCCTCTTGCCGAGCCTTATCCACATTCTTGGCATCATTGATTTTCACCTTGTAATTTGTCAAGACATTCGAAATGTAATTGAAATGCATAATAATCTGAGTTGCAAAACCGCACAACATGATATCACTGGCAATTTGGCCCGTTGCCGAAGTGTAACCAGCAAAGACATGTACGAAATACAACAAATAGTAGGACCAATGACCATGCCAATCCCACCAGGTATAGGTGAAATAGGGTAACTGCTGTCCCACCATTCTCGTTCCCAGCCATTTGTCATAGAGCAGATACTGAGTCATGGCATACAGATTATAGGTCCATATCAATATCATATAGAGCAGGGCAAAACTAATTGTGACCCGAGTCGATTGCCGCAAATAACTTGAAAGATTGTAACGCTCCTGGAGTTCCAATTCCCTGGGGTAAATTTCCACAAGACGTTTCACAAATTTACTAAGAATTGGTTTCTTACGAAAAACAAAGAACATTTTCGATTCGCCAACCACAACGAAACCAATGTAGGAGAGACACATTATGGCCTCGAGGATATTTTCACCACGCACAAAAGACACAATGACGAAGGCGATTTCCATAATTAAAACATAATTTAAGTTGAGGGATCCCGAATAGAATATCAAATGGGCAGCAAAGGATTTGGGTTTTTTCTCATCAACTCCTGGCTGGTCGTATGGTTCGATGCCAATGGTGGTGTAGAAAAAACTGGACAGTTTAAAGAAGTCATCAAATGTAGCAGCTCGTTGCATTGTCCTGCTTGCACCTGCACCACGATACTTCGATAGACACAAACTAAATTTGTTTACCAATTGTAAATTTGATTTTTATATCCTCGTAAAGGACTTTCCATTTTTGTTTTGTTGTCTACAACAAAAATACTCTGATAATAGCCATAATTATATGTTTGCTTCTTTGTTTACCATATAGAACGCCTTTTATTATACCTTTGTGCAGGTTTCAAAGAATTTTTTACTTTTTTTTTCATTTATTACGTCCTTTGTAAAATCTAGTTGTTTGTTTTGTCAATGGGCGTGGAATAATCAACCTCTGTCTAGGCATTATTTAACCACAAACACGCATTGATTTTTTCCTCGGAGGTTTGGATAATTGTCTTGGAAGCTAATGTTTATGAGTACTTTAAAATCAGAGCAAGTTTTACGTGCTTATAGAAAGGATACTAAAATGATGGGAAGAATTTTATAGACGGTTGATGAGGAGGTAAGGGGTATTTTTAGACGAACTAAAAACATTTATAGACCAAGGGGCTCTTTTTAGACGATTTTTACAGAATGGGCTGATTTTATAAATGTACTGCATTTTTAGATATACTGGAATGAGGGACAGGACATCTTCCCTTGCCAAACTCATGACCCGCAGACGAGACAAAGCCAGTTCTCACATGACGAAGGAGCTAAAAGTTTTGGAATGTCTGGAATCGTTTTAGAGGACCTGCAGACCTGGGAGAGGAGCTAAAGCGGTGGGATGCGCTAAATTTTCGTAGTCGTTTTTGATGTGCTGAAGACCTGAGAGTCCTTTAAGACGATATGAAGGTCCAGTAGCCTTTTTAGACGAGCTAAGGGCCGGATTATGGTAAGTCCTTATAAAACCTGTAAGGA
>NW_026888760.1:0-11839 GCF_032173495.1 Musca vetustissima
TCATCACCATTATCCAGCCGAGAGTCATTTGCATATTGTACTCTGTGAACAAATTACAAAGTTATTATGGATTTTGTTGTTTGCTCATAAAATTTTATATACGCTTATCATCAATACGGCAATAAACAACATATTGGCTGGCTGGTTGGCAGCTGGGCCATATGAATGCATTGCCATATAATATTTTGTGGCTATGTGTGTGTGTTCAGCGGAAGTGTTGTTGCTCACACACACACTCACCATGACTACATATATATGCATACATAAATTAGCGTATGTTATTATTATACCTTGTTCCAAATAGTTTCATATTGGCTTAGAGCTTTGTATGTTTTCTCACTGCTACCAGCATTTGTGTGTATGTGTGTGTATATCTGCGCCTGAGTGTCTATATGCAATTTGTAGTTGGTAAAAAGAGTTGGGAAGGGTAGCAAAAAAAACTCACTTTTAATTTAAAATTGTTTTGTTGATACTCAATTTTAATTAACATTTTGTTTGTGCAACAAATATAGCTAAATATGTGTGCCTGTGTAAATTTCATACCAGGCTATAACAATTTATGCTAATGATGTACAACTAAGCCATATTTATTTGCTATATATCAAAATGAAGAAAAGGGTGCTGGTGAAATTGGAATGTCATTTTATATTAATTGTGGGATGTTCTTAAACTTGCAACGGTTTGACATAATATTCAGAGAACCCATACCGTATAGATCGGTATGACCGTTGAAAGGACGACATAATTTTAAAATGTTGCACATACATAGTTACTACCTATATGATGTTTGATATTGCATATGAGATATGTCATTCCAATATTTTTGATATTTTTATGAAATTTAGAAATATATTCGCAGGAAATATGCGTCATTGTTTTGACATAGTAATATTCAAGATAATGCTCTGTTTTCTAACAGACGGTAATTTGGCACTCTGGGGTTAGAAACAAATTCGCTGCGAATTTCGGTATTTTTGTGAAAATTTATCGAATTTTTCTAAAAGAATATCACATTTGGTATCTTAATGGATGCAACGGTATTTTCGATGTTTGTCAGTTTAGGTAATTGGACGTTATATATTTGCAGATTGATTTGATATAACGTCTATGGCTTTGTTTTAGCTCCCATATAAAAAGTAGGCCCCATATTCGGTATTTTGGTGGTCTGATAATTAAACAAGAGAAAAAGCCGGGCCTCCTACAATGGTATACTACCAGTTACATTAATTGAAATTTCCAACCTTACGTAGAATTTTGCTACAGTGCATGCGATATTATCACAAATTGGTGAGTATATTTTTGTCTTTTTGCATATATTTGTAACAGGAAAAGGTAAACGAGACAGACTCGTGGTTCCTTTTGAGGATATGCGTAGAATCACTTTCTGAGTCGATTTATGCATGTACGCCCGCCCGTTCGTCCTTCTATTCATGTTAAATTATAACTGAAATTTGGCACATGTCACTTATTTGGTCCAAGGACGAACGGTATTGTAATTGGAGAAAATCAGTTCAGGTTTAGATACAGGTCCCATATATATTTTCATCAGGTATGATCTAAATGGTGTACCAAATAAAAAAAGTTTATACGAATGGAACGAATTTTATGCACAACATAACAAATTAAACCTAAAATAACGTGTTTCGGATTTTGTAAAATATATTTAGACGTAGATATAAACCCTATATATTTTCGTCTTAGTTGAGGCAAGTTATGCACTTTATAGTAAACGTTTCTCCGATCGAGATAATATTTTGAACAACGCATTATGTTGCAGCATACCAAATTTTGTATGCTATGTTTGCTCAATTAGTTCCAGATTTACATATAGCTACCATACATAATTTTGCTTAATTTCATTCAACTGGTACACCACAGAACCCGAGTCAATCCGACTGACATACAATTTTTCATATATTTCAGATTCGTATTTGCATGTGTTGTTTTAAATTATTTTAAATATCTATGTAGATTACAAATTTAGTTTCGTCCGATTCCAATTGGATGGTCATCCTAAGATGCTATGCTTATTCTATCTACAATATATTGTACATATGAGCATCTTTTGTATGTGCCCACGTGTCGAATTGTATCATATAGTCGGCCCGCCGGACTTTTGAGCTTTCTTTAATGGTGTTAAATAATTAAGAAAGTTATCTTCGCCAAAACAGGGTTATTTTTATGAAGAGTCTAAAATTTGAAAAACGTGGACTGATATTTATAACAAATAGTAGGGTGGTAAATGTGTCTAAAATCCTCAAGCAAGTAAAGGGAGACCTATATTGATTACCACTAGTAGGAAATACAGAATATCGGGAGCTATTATTAAATATTGGCTCTGGCTAAATGTGGACCAATATAGCTCATTTTCGAACCTGACATTTTAGTTTTCTATATCGTTACTGAAAATATGGAGGTATCATTATATGAAGGCTATTCCTAAATATGAACCAATATATCACATCTGTACTTCTACACGCAACTACGTCATTCTATTTTGAAAAAAAAACTTAAAATTGGATGAAAATATATATGGAAGCTATATCCAAATATGAACGGATTTCAACGAAACTTGTCACAGGTTAGGTGGGACTAATTTATGTACGTTATTTTTATAATGGACATATTTTAGGCCATTGAGTCCTACTTGCAATCGGACGAAACTATATGTGAGCTATATCTAAATCTGAACGGATTCCAACAAAACTTTATACTTTAACTTTAACTTAACTTTATACTTAACTTTAAACACATCGTTCTAGGCTCAATTCAGTACGCTATGTCAAATTGTGTGCAAAATTAAAATAAAATCGGAATATTGGTACACCAATTGCATTAAATCTGACGAAAATTTATATGGGAGCTATATCTAAATCTGAAACGATTTTTCCCAATTTCAATAGGGTTCGTCCCTGGGCTAAATATACGAGCTTTGCACAAAATTCATCCAATTCGGATCATAAATGCGACCTGTACTTTGTTTACAATTTAGCATGGACAGACAGACGGACGGACATGCATAAATCGACTTAAAAAATGATTCTATGCATATTCTCAAAAGGAACCATGTGTAGAGAGTTTTCGTACGCAATGGTAATCCAAAACCAGTAAGGAAAACAACATATGATACCCTTCACCACTTTGGGTATATTCAACAGATGGGATCCTAACAGACGTCGCATTTTTGAAGGACTATTAAACATGTGATTCTGCAACTTATACTAAATTTTGGTCAGATATTGAGTTGCTTCTTACAATGGGACAAAATTATGTAAATAAATTAAAAGCAAAATATCGAAATCTAAACCGATTTCATCGAATCTTGTCACATGTCCGGCCACATTTTGAGTTCTTCATTTACTTATAAATCCAAATGGAAGGATATATAGGGACTTTGGTGCCCATTTACAAAAAATCTGACGAAAATATATATGGGAGCTATATCTAAATTTGAACCGAATTTCACGAAATTTAATACACATCGTCCTAGACTTAATTCAAAACACAATGCCAAATTTCATGCAAATCGAAGGATATATAGGGACTTTGATGCAACATGTAAATAAAATCGGACGAAAATATATAAGGGAGCTATTTCTAAATCTGAACCGATTTTCACGAAATTTAACGCACATCGTTCTAGGCTTAATTTAGAACGCTGTGCCAAATTGCGTGCAAATCGAAGGATATAAAGGGATATTGGTGCATTATTTACCTAAAATCGGACGAAAATATATATGGGAGTTATATCTAAATCTGAGCCGATTTTTCCCCATTTCAATAGGTTTCGTCCTTGGGCCCAATAAGTGAACTGTGTCCAAATCGGATCCCAAATGCGACCTGTACTTTGTTAACAAAAATACATGGACGGACATGCATAAATGGACTTAAAAAGTGATCTATGCATATTCTCAAAAGGAACCCTGTGTCTATCTCGTTTCCTTTTGCATGTTACAAACATATGCGCAAAGACGTAATAACCTGTACCACAGTTTGGTGAAGGGTATAATTACAATTTCGTAATAACAGTTGAAAGACATGCCCAAACTCTCTGACAAGTACTAGTAAGTTTGATTTCTTCAATTCTCATAGGGTAGAAAATATTATCAATATTGGTACAATTTATGGTTAGCCCCTAAATATCGTTACTTTCGGTATTTAGTGGAGTATAGGAAATTTTAACAAACTTTTAAGGACCTTGGATTTTTATTAAATAGCAAATAAACTTACAAAAAATGATTAGTGGACCATTAATCGTAGGCCTCATGTAACAGTACCCACCATTATTATTCGGTGATTTGCGTGTTTCCGTTATGCTCTCATACTGATTTGTCTATGATTTGATATTATATGTTATTATGTGTTATGTGTCCAATTGAAATCTTAAGAGTGACATTTGAGTCTACCAACAACAGAACAAAAGTTCAACTATGCTCGTCCTGGTCTCCCAATCGATGAAAACATTTAAAAAGTGAAGAAAATAAGTCTGGATAATCGTTGAATCTATCAAAGACTTTTCTTTTGATATCGGCATACCGTTTAGCTTATACCAAGAAATTCTAGCAGATGTTTTGAACTTGGAACTGCCAGAGAAAAGATTTTTCCAAAATTGTTTAATTTTTAACATGAGCATGTTGACAGTCAACGTCGGTTCAGATTACTTCAAGAATGTCTTAACTAGCGAACAAACATGGGTGAATGGCTAAAACAACGAAACAAAAACTCAATAATCTCAATCGAAACGTCCACAAGAGCCAAAAACGAATAAAGTACGCCAAGTTCAATAGAATGTAAATGCGTTTTCGTCGCATGCAATGGTGAGATTGCGCATCATACCAACGAACAGGTTTACACATCGATGGTTATATGTGATTTTTTGACCAAAAACAAAACCGTTGTCATACCCCAACCACCATATTCAGACTTGACCCCTACGATTAGGGAGACAAGAAAAATCGTTTCAAATTTATTATAAAGACAAATGTTTGGCTCATTTGAGACCTCTGTGACCTCTACAATGACCAGACCAAACTAAAATTAATGGTTCATTGCAGCTCATAATATTATCACCTACAATTTTAGGCGTCGTCCATAAGCGGAACTTCATTCCGAATTGGTTGAAGCCTGTAAATATTGACGTATAACTCCTAAATACGAGTACATACAACAATATAATTGATATGAAGTTAAAGATCAATCACTCCTCCTGAAATATACTTCAACGTCTCCGGTCTATGTTGTTCTGTAAATAAATGATATTGACAGATAATCAAGAAAACAACCTTGACTGTTCGCTGGTCAAATCACATTCTTTTTTTTTAAATTATTGATGCTTGGGTCATTATTCTCGTTAAAATAAATCATTCTACACAAGTTCCTACACCATTTATATCCGCCATAATCATAACCAAAATAATGTCCCACAATTTCCATCACACCAATTTAGATAAATATTAATAATTTTATCTATTTACATTGTACAATTTCAAAATTTGCTGTTGTGTTTTTTCGTTAGTATTTTCCGCCGGATTATATCGTTAATATAGTTGGAAATATTGATTTATTGAAAAATATTTGATTTGTTTTCTGGTTGAGTGGTTAAAATGTTGGTATTTATTTAGCCATTAAATATAATGAATGAGATTTGTTATTATAGTTAGCAAATGATAGTGATAAATAATAGTAATGAACTAATGCATTTGCCGAAATAAATATTATACGAATTTAGAAATGCCAATAGGCAAATTTGGAAAAGAGGCTCGTAAACTATCAGAAAGAGAATGTCATCGAAATATGGAGGTTACCCTAAACATGTAAAACACTATAACTTGTATAACTTCTACAAATGATAACAAAATTAATATACCGTCCATACTATGGTGGAGGGTATAAAAACGTTAACGGAGACAATTTCTAATTTGTAATCTTTGGAAAATTTTTGGTAAATAGTGCACCAAAGTCCCTATATATCTTTCGATTTGTAGAATGATGTGTGTTAAGATTCCTGAAAATTGGTTCAGATTTAGACATAGCTCCCATATATATTTTCGACCGATTTATATTTTCTTTTGATTTGAACGAACTTTTGCATAGTGTAGTGAATTGAGTCTAGAATGACATTTGTAAAATTTCGAGAAAATCGGGTCAGATTTAGATATAGCTTCCATATATATTTTGTAATGTACGATCACAATGGTTTTGATATTTTTGAGGATCTATGAAAATCCACCAAGCCTTTTGGGCTCCTGTATTATCGACATTGGAAAGAGACATGGATAGTAAAATTTGATAGTTAGTTATTACACAAAACTGACTTTGGGAGCCATTGAAAAATGCTAGCTAAACAGTCGGGTGGGGGTTCGAGTCCATCTTGAGTAAAATATGAGTATTTCCAAACATAAATAAAAAAATTATTATAGACTCCCTTATGAAAAAGAACAAAAGACACTAAATGCTGATAGTGGATTATGCTCTGACCAAACACTGTACCCCTGTTGGTTCAGAATGAGTAATATAAAGAAAAGTTCAATCCTAGAAATGCCTATGGAACTCCAGGTGGAAAATGGAGTCCTAGCTTCTCTACCCTGCCCTACCATGGTCTCTAAAGCTATAAATTTTGTAGAGACCCCAAATATGAAAATATTTAGGTTATTATTCCATATTGTTTATCCAAACAAATATATTCAAGAAAAACTTATAAATACAATTGGTCGAATTGAAATTCGAAAAGAATGATTCATATTAATATCGCTAAGCCTAATTTTGAATTAATGATCTTTTAACACTATTTACGAACAAAACAATTTACAATTTGTTTAAATTTATTAAATCAAAATTATTAGGGAATATATATAAATATAAATGGTTTTGTTCGTTAAAATTAGTAAAGCATATACATAATTGTTACAAATTTTAAATTCATTCTCATTTTTGCTTCCTTCAAAATCTCTTTTATAGGAATTTATTGATACTTTCCATCTTTATACATTTTTAGTTCTCTTACTTGAAATCAAATTTAAATTATCCTTCATCCTAAACACACATATGCAAATATTTCAAAATCAGTATTCTTGGTTCAACATGAGAGACTTACTCTGAATTTATATTTATTATCCATTTTGCGCACACATAGACGATGAACTCCGAGGCCTCGACGATCATTTAAAAAGCTGTGTGTGTGTGGTTTCAGGATCTTTGCATGATAATGATGATTTTTGATGATGATTAAAGTGATATCATGATGTGTGTGTGTGTAATAAAATAAGGTTTTTGATAATTTAAGTTTTAAAATGTATGAATATGTTCTACTATTTTTGGTGTAGTAATTTTGCGATTTTCGTTGATACTTATGATTTAATTCATAATTTTTGTAAATTTTGTTCTGCCTCAACCGGGAATCGAACCCAGGCTGCTAGATCGACGATGGTTACAGCGAAAGCTGCTTATGCTCTAGGCTACGGTGGTTCTTGTTGGCAGGTGGTTAATTAGGTCATAGATTCGCTCTACCCAACGGATGCAATTTTTAGTTTCGGTACATCAATTAATTGAGCTTAGATGCTTTTGGGTGTAAGTTCGATGTATGAGTTCGATGTTTGATGCTGGGGGCTCGTCCGTTGGAGGCTCGTGCTGGCTTCTTTGTCTTTTTTGGGTACACGTGCTGTCTCGTACAGTCTCCGATTTCGGCGAAATAGAGAATTTTAAAATTTGTAAATTTATTATGTTTTGAATTCTCCTTAATAGCGATTACAAATTTCCCATAAAATAAATTGATTTTTACTGAAATTGTGGCTCATGGCAAAATGGCGGTCCTCTAACTAGCCAAAATAAGATACGTCCGTGTGGCAAATTCCACCAAGGATTTAGGTGGGAAAATCTGGCCAGAACTAGGACGAAGAAATGATATGTTTTTTGCGCTTTATTTCTCAGTTACGAAGAGAATCTATATGGAAGAAATAGATTCGATACAATACACTTTTCTTACCTTATTGATTGAAACAGACTTTTATTATTATTTAGCTCGTTATTTGTTTCTTACTTTTTTTGTTTTTAATTAAATAAGTTTAATTAATTTAAATAAGTTTAATTTTATAGCGAAGTCAATAATCCTAGTTCATGCGAGAGCCAGACATGTACTCTTTCTAACACCGTTGGAATTTTCCGATGTTCCAGTGAGGAGTTACCATGCCCGCCATCAAAAATAAGGACTTTTCTTTAATTACAAAAAACAACAACAAAACAATAACAACAAATTTTTGTAAATTATTTTTCTTCTCTTTTAAATCTTCAAATATATATGTCCTCGATCATGCGAACCAAATGTTCTAACTCTGTGACGCCACAATGATACAAGTTAACATTTGTGCTTTATGTTATTAACATAATGTAATAACATTATAGGATCAAAAACCATAAGCGTAACAGAAGTAGACTGCATTTTTAAACTTTTAAAAATAGAAAAGTATCCCAGCAAACATTTTGAGCCATATTTAAATACTGAAGTTGTGTGACATAATTTGCTACAATTTTCGTCCGATTTAATGTAAATGGTGTACCAAAGTCCCTATATATCTTTCGATTTGCACGAAATTTGGCATAGCGTATTGAATTGAGTCTAGAATGATGTGTGTACAATTTCTTGAAAATCGGTTCAGATTTAGATGTAGCTCCCATATATATGTTCGGCCGATTTATTATAAATGGTGTACCAAACTCCCTATACATCTTTCGATTTGCACAAAATTTAGCATAGCGTACTGATTTGAGTATAGAATGATGTATGTCAAGTTTCATGAAATTCAGTTCAGATTTAGATACAGCTCCCATATATTTTCACCCGATTTAATTTTAATTTTTCACGAAATTTGGCATAGCGTACTGAATAGAGTCTAGAATGATGTGTGTAAAATTTCCTTAAAATTTTCCGATTTTATGACCCAAAATTAGGCCGAATGCCAAACAATTTCGCACAACGTACTAAAGTTTGTGTAAAATATCATGTGACAAGTTTTCTGAAATCAGTTCGGATTTAGATATAGCTTCCATATATGTTTTCTTCCTATTTTAAATAAAAAAGTTATATTTTTAATTAACGGCATTGTTTATGGTTAGGTTATGTACGCCCCTTCTTCATAATCTCCTTAATACTGTCTGTTCATCTAAGAAAATTATTTCTAATTGAGCTAGATTGCATGTGTGGCCCATTTATTGTTTTTATCCAGATATTCATCAAAAACAGAAAAAAACCACGAGCAACTCCCAATCTTATAAAAACCAAATTATCTGCAACCGAGAACAAAAAAGTAGTCAGCACATAAAATTATAACGGCACATGACTTGTAAAGTAAGACCATAAATTCATGTTAACATACGAATGGGGAACATTTTGTAGGCTGACCTCATACATCAATTGCAGCCAAGTGAACATCTGTGAACCATCTCGTTTTCGTTTTCTCGTAGCGCGATAAAAACCCGCATTAATGGCAAAACAATGGCTGTGCAATTTTTTTGTTTATGTGTGTATGTGTGCACACGAGTGTGGGTTTGTGTGCGTGTTGAAGAAGATAATTAATTAAATCATTAATTTATCTACTTATCAAAGTGGGCACAAAACGACGGTCATACAAAAATCACTTGTGTTCAATGATGTAGCTGATGCTTCCAGCATTCATTTCAAGAATGATTTTGCAGAAAAAAACAAAAACCAATACAACAACAATAAAATCAGCACAGAAACAACAAAAAACCACAATCAATTACTTTGATTAAGTGTCAGACATTAAATCAATGCTATGCGGCATGAAGGGCGATATCATTCAAACCTTTTAGCCAGTATGCATATGTATGAAGAAGAGGGTTCGAAAACGACTATATCACTAATGAATCACTAAAGAAGAAGAAGACCTATTAAGTCAATATTAGAATCCACTAATTAGCATGTCTTGAAGGATATAAATGTGTGGTGTGTGAGTAAAGGTATTATATCTTATAAGAAATTAGATAATTAAAACGGTTAAAGGGTAATCGAATCAACCAAAAAATATTCAAATAAAAATGTGGGCTACTTAATTAGAGAGGTTTTTAGTGCCACAAGCTTTAACTCTTAAGATATATTAAATGTAAACATATAATTTTGAGATTAAGATAAATTAAAATAAATTTTATCATGGAATGGGTCGCCAATATGCCTGGTATTTTAAACATTTTAAAAATTGCCAATTTTTATACACAACCAGTAACGAAAGTTGAAAAGTCGGATGGTCCAACTTTATGATGCCCCTCACCACTTTGGGTCCACACAGATATACTCCTACATAAAATATCCTGTCGAAAGAACATATATAGGGTTTTTGGAGGTACATTGGTTTGGAATCGGACGAAATACATAGATATGCAAAACTCTATTTCAATCGGCAAAGACTTTGAATATTTGTTGCATCATATGTATGAAATCGAGCAAATGTATGTATGAAAGCTATATGTAAACATAAACTTCACTTAAAACATTCATTCATGCTGCAGATAAGCGCTCTGACCACTATGTCATTTGATTCAAGAAAACATTGGATATTTAGTGCACAACATTGATTCACATCAAACTTAATATATAACTCTGCTCATAACTTCTTCGGACAACTTGGGATATTTGTTGAACCATTTAGATGGAATCGGACCAAACTCTCCATTGAAACTATATCCGAATCGATATCAACAACAATTAATACACTAAGTAATAGTTCATCTCAACCGGACGAACACAAATATAAATATTTTTGACTTAATTCATAATGCTATGCAAAATATCGTCTCAATTCAAAATGCTATGCAAAATATCGTCTTAATATAGGACACACGTAGGGTCTTTGGTTCACAATGAACTTTTATGTAATAGCTGTATCAAAGCCTGCACCAATCTGAAACACACACACTCATTCGAGGCCGAATTTTGGTATGGAAATTAAACCCAGTAAGTAAAGCTCAAAAGTCGGAAGGCGCCCTTCATAACTCCGGATTTATTGATCTGCCATTTCAAACTTTTCGTGATATTGACCTTCAAACTTTATTTGGTTTGTAACATGCAAATTGGGAGAATGTGCATAATCACTTTCTGAGTCGATTTATGCATGCCCGTCCGTGTGTTGATGTTAAATTGTAAACAAAATACAGGTCGCATTTGTGATCCGATTTGGATGAAATTTTTCACAAGTCACTTATTTGGACCAAGGACGATAGTTTCGTCCGATTTTAGGTAAATGGTGAACCAAACTCCCAATATTGGTCTGATTGAGACAAAATTTTGCACAGAGTCTCTGGCATAAGTCCGGATTGATGATAATTGATAAATTACTATTGTATAACGTGTGTTAAGTTATGTTGAGATCGGTTCAGCTTTGGATGTAGCTTTTATATATATTGTCGTCCGATTTAATGTAAACGGAGCACCAAACTTCTCATTTTTGTCAGATTGACACGAAATTTTCCACAACGCACAAAATTGATCATATAATGGCGTAATTGCGTTTTTACATAATTTTGTCCCACTGTAAACAAACAGCTCTATATCTGTCCAAATTAAAAATTTAGTATAGGTTGCAGAATGGGATGGTAAAGATCACATATTTCAGTTCATCCAATTTCATGTCCTTCAAAAATGTGACGTCTGTAGGATGAATATACCCAAAGTGGTGAAAGGTATCATATAGTCGGCCCCGTGGTTTAAAGTATGGGTGTGGTCCACATTACACAAAGTTCCTCTATATATATTTGAAATTTCATTTAATTATACTGTTTACGTTTTCCTTCTTTCAAATATTATAAATTCGACACGTAACAAACTTAACTT
>NW_026888761.1:0-118609 GCF_032173495.1 Musca vetustissima
AGAGAAACGGTGGACAAACAAACGATTGAAAAAATAACAACCACCAAGTGAGGGGAGAGACAGAGAACGATACCAAAACAAAACACAGCCAAGCAATGGTGGTGGTATTTGTTTTAGGAGGAATACATTTGTTTTTGTCAAAAGAGAGAGAGGAAAAATAACACAAATAATAATAAAGTAGCGCAAAGTATGAAAACGGTTTTGATATTATGAAATGTTTACATTTCTGGAAAAAATAGTGACTTTATAATGGTTATAGGAATTTTTACTTGTATTCTAAGCGAGGTACCTCTACAGGTGCATATATGTTCCATAACGAATGTACGCCTTTAATGCAATAAATCCCATACAACCCTATACAACTGGTTTCATTTTCATTGAGGTAATCTGTATCGTCGATGATGTTCAGGAGCTTTTGAACATGTTGAGCGATGTCCATGTGACGTTGTTTTTTGGTAATATTTAAAAAATTGTACTAAAAACATCGAAGAGCACACCATAACACGATTAACCTTTTTATTTGTCTAAAATATTTATATCAAATAGATTCACCGTATTTAGACTACTTTATATTTACTCTTTAGAATAGCCAACTAGACAATTTTATTATTATGCATTTCAAATATTTTGATTTTATTCATTTCGCAATTTTAAAGTATTTTATACTCCTTATACTCCTTACCACCCCTTTATGTTTCCCCTTCTAGCATTTCATCTGTTCGAGATAATAACATCGAACAGTGAAATAAACATAATAGGGTGGTGTATAAACTGAAATGTTATTAGATTGTAATAAAATGGCTGTTGCTAAATGGAAACGGATATTGTTATGTTGAATATCGAATGATTTTTATTGTCGAACACCATGAAAAAAACGAACGAAAGGGAATTATTATAAATTCCAATATTCTGTTTTTATAGGTGGGTGGGTGGTATAGGTGTAGGGAAGAAAGATCCTGGGAATGAGACGTTTTAAATAAAAAGACAAAGCAATAAACACTCAACACGTAAATGGAATCTAAAGGTATTTCAAATGTTTTTCGTTCGAAAGGGAGTTCAAAAGGATGTTAAGGTGGAGGAGGAAAATAAAAATGGGGTATAGAAGGGGTTTGAGTAAATGTTTGCATTTACGTTTATGATGTCATGACTGGATAATGTGTTGAAAATTACTTCTAAATTTTCTCTCCTTTCGCTTTTGTTGCTTTTAGAGTATTGTTCTTATTGGCAAAGCTGTTGCTATTCTTCTTGCCTTTCTTTGTTGCCATTTTAAGAGGTGTTTAAAGTTCATCAGACGTTCATTCGAATTCCGGAACTTTTATTATACAACGAATTGAAGATAATAATAAAACAGAATTTTACGTGTACCTTCAAACGTATTGCTACTAAAATGTTGATCTGTTTTGGGTGATGATGTTTTTACGTTTTGTTTTAGTATTATCTTTGGATGTTTTTTATGTATATTTTGGTGGATTTTATTTTTAAAATGTAAATGTTTTCTAAAATTAGAAATTTAATGAAAATAAATACTATTTTATTTTCTATAAATATAAAAAATTTGGATCTTTAAAAAAATATTTTAGTACTCATAAGATTCTGTGGTCCTTTATCGTCCTGCCGAATCTAACAAATAAAATTATACCTTGACATTTCTATGTCCTACACTATTTTATACCCACGAAAGAAATATGTCTTTTAGGCATATCATTTATTACATTTAGGCAAATCAATAAATTAATTTTCCACTAATCCTGTCAGATCCACTCTCTACCCCCACTTAACACCATTTACCAACGGAAAATACTCACATAGAATGTTAATCAATCAAAGTAACATCACGTTATATGGCCATTTATATTTTTTTTTCTACAACGGATGAATAACGAACAAATATAAAGGTAACAAAATATATAAAAAAAAAAAACAAAATATACCATTTAATATATCTTTTGTTGTATATAAAGGAACAATGAAGAAAACGAATGATGTGTCACACGAAATCCATGGTCCAGACAAAAAATAGCAACAGCAACAATAAGAAAATGCAAAAATTGCACGTAGTAGGCACATTTGTTTTGCCTTCGTCAATGTTTTGCCTCCTTTGTGTTAGGTGACCTCTATTTTTTGGGCTCCATGGACATTCATGGGAACATGAAAATAGAAAAATCAAGAAAAATGGAAAGGCAAAAGTTGACAAGTGTGACAAAATTCGGGCTACAGTGAAAAATGTTCTCTTTATGCAGAAGAAGTATATAAACAAGAATTTCTATAACAATAGTTATTTGCAGGCTATTATCCTTTTCGTGACACATGGATGTCTAAGTTGACAATTTATAAATATGTTGTAAGGAGCAACACCACTATAAACAGGCGTGGATTTTTTAAAAATATTTTTTCAGGGACCTTAAACAGTCGTGGATTTTTTTACATTTCACATTTTTTCAGATTCTACTTGTGTAGAAAATCAATATTTGTTCGTTTTTTTTTTTATTTTTGACGTGACGTGTGTTAAGTTTTGTTGAAATCGGTTCAGATTTAGAAATAGCTCCCACACATATTATCGTCCGTTTTTGTGTAAATTGAGCTTTAAAGCCCCTAATTTTTTTGGATTTGCACGAAATTTTGCATAGCGTACTGAATTGAGTCTAGAGTGATGTGTGTAAGGTTTCGTGAAAATTGGTTCAGATTTCGATATAGCTCCCATATACAGTTTCGACCGATTTTATGTAAATGTTGCAATAAATACATTAAATATTTCTTCGATAGCGATAGAACTTTGAACAGGGTACTTTTCCACCCAGCGACATACAAAAATACCTTATTATTTAATAAAAATGAAGAAAAGTCTTAAAATACTAAATTATAGGGGTATCGCTATATAGGGGTATCAATATCAAACATCCCAGAAGTAACATTAATAGAAGTTCAAAATTTCTATCTTAAATATTGCGAACTTATTTTTAAGCATAAGTTCGTTTTAATCTAGCGTCTAAATGAATTGAGATAGATCGCCAAATTTTTGTATAGAGTCGTTTTTTGTCTGCAGATAGGTCAAGTTCGAAGATGGGATATATCGGTCCACGTTTAGGCATAACTCCCATATAAGGGTACATCCCACTTTCCGCTATCTTGGGGTTCTTGAATGCGTTTTTTAACCAAATCTGCTGAGATTTTGTGCATTGGCTTCTTTTTGGGTACTAAATTTCTCCACAAAAAAATTATAAATATAGGTCCACTTTTTCTGGTAGCCACCATATAACGGTACCCCAAAATTTTTTTTAGGATACCGTTTCCGGTGTTTTGATCGCATTTTTCGACCGAACTTGCTGTTACTTGGTGTCGTATATGGTAGCAAATCTACCTACCAAAAATTATTAATATTCGCCCCCTTTTTGGGTAGTTCCCATATAACTCCCTTTTTTATATTAAAACTAGCATATGCCCGCAACTTCGTTAGCGAATGTAGGAAATATTTAAAAATGTATTAACATATTATTTTATTTGCAGAAAAAATTGCATATGTAAAAAAACAATACAAACATTAATATCGACCATAAATTAAATTTGAGTACCAAATTTCATGATGCGAGCTTTTAAGGTTCAATCTAATCCAAATTTTACCAAATTTTCCATTTAGCACACATTATTTCCATAAGTACCCTCCTCAACCATCTAACTAAACTACCTGCATACCCCGATCCTACACCACCACAATGATTCCAAATTCAAATTTCAGAATTCCAACTCTATTAATTCACCCACAATTAAAATTGTACCGAATTTAGTAGTAGAATTTCCAAAACTTCCTACTTAACCCAAACCTACACTCCCACAGTGATCCTAAATCCAGGTTTCAGGATTCCAACTTTATCGGATTCCAACTCTTTAGGTTCACCCAAAAATCAAATCGTACTAAATTTAGTACATAGTAGTACCAAGTTCCAAACCCTCCTACATACCCCAATCCTATACCTCCACAGTGATCCCAAATCCAAGTTTTAGGATTCCAACTCTATCGGTACACCCACAATTCAAATTATACCAAATTTAGGACACATTATCTCAATCTTACACCTCAATAGTGATCCTGACTCCAAATTTCATGATTCTAGCTCTATTGGTTCACCTAAAATTCGAATTGTACCAAATTTACTACCATTTAGTACCTATGAGTATTATTAAACTGAATTTTGACCCCAATCCCACACCCCTACAGTGATCCTGACTCCAAATTTCATTGTTCCTTCCCTATAGGATAACCCAAATCCAAACTGTTCCGATTATACTATGATTTAGTACTTTTCGTACACATAAGTAACAAATATCCAAAACCCCGTTCATATCCCAATCCTACACTCCGACTGTAATTTTAATTTCAAATTCCAGGATTCCAGCTCGATTTGGAACTCCAAATTAAATTTGTACCACACTGCAAATTTCAAATTTTTAATGCTATCGGTTCACTTGCTACAGAATTATACCAGATTTAGTACATTTTCGTACTTTTCGGATAGTTATAGTTCGAATTTCCGTTTGGTACATCTATACCACACTCCATCAACGACCACCAAACCAAATTTCAGAGTTCTAGCTTCACCGGTTCGCCAAATACAAATGGTATCACATTTAGTCTTTTTTAGTATTTTTCGTACCGTTCTAGTACGAATTTCCAAAAACCCATCCTTATCTGTCACATTTGGACCAAGAGTGACCCTCACCCAAAATTTCAGGATTCTAGCTTCAGCCGTTTCGTCTGGGCGTTGATGAATCGTTAAATCAGTCAGTCAATCACTTTACTATTTTATTAGTATAGATAGTTATCTGATTTCGCGTTTTGGGTTGGGTTCAAAGATTTTGTTGTAATCATTTTACCTGCGGAGGATAGCGAGATAAAAATTAGAGCGTGAGGTTTGAGAATGAACTATATCGGGCCGCAGTTAGGTCTAGTCCCTATACAATAGCACCTACTCAATTAGCATAGCACCTCATATAATGATAACTTCAAATGTTCGGTAATTCCAACGCGATGTAATCAAAAATTTGTTCCGCTTTAGGTATCGCCTCCAGGGACGTACACATACACATTTTTTTCTACAATGACAAATTTGATATTGAACCAGCAGCTTCCACCCAACCTCCCGCATTCTACAATGCGTCGTCAATATGGGTCCACTTTTTGGGGGTTTTAGGAAAAACCTCCCGAAATAAGATGCAGTATTCTGGGGATGTTCCATCCTACCATGCGTCATCAATATCGGTCCACTCTTTGGGGTTTTTAGGAAAAATATCCATAAAATTTTCTGAATTTTGTATTTCATGTATATCAGCAGGCATGTTTGATACCTCCTGAACGGAAGGATTGAGATACATAACTAAAATATAGGTTCGAAATTGACATATATCGGTCATTAATTAGGCATAGCCTCCAAATATTCGCTAATTATTACAATATGTAATCAATATTGGTCCCCCTTTAGGCATAGCATCATATATGTTTGCAATCTAAATTGTAGTTGTTTGAGGATTTTATACTCTAGGAAAAATCTCAATTAAAAATTGCTGAAACTTTTATTTGGTGTACATAATGGTTTACATAAATCATTTCACTTTTTGGTATTTTCCCTATATATATATATATATATAACATTAAAACCATTATCAAATCGTTCGATAATTTCTTTATGTTTTGTTGTTATTGCTTCAGTAAATAAGTGTTTAAAACAAGTCAAGCATTACAAGTTTTATTATTTTTATTATAATGTTGATTTTTTTCAACTCTCTCTCTCATTTTACTTTTGACAAATAAACAAATCTTTGTGGAAAAAGTTATTCAACTACACAGACAATGGCAAAACAAAAAATAACAATGGCATGTTTATATAAAATTTTGAAGGCTTAAGACGACCAAACCCTAATGCAATTATTTATAGTTTCCCCCCCTTTTTAGTAAATTTTCAATGGAACTTTATAAAATTAAATTCTTATATTCTTTATTGTACATACAAAACAGCAAAGCAAATAATAAATTAAATTCACCTCAATGAAAAACAAACTTTCTTTCCACTACATTTTTTCTGTTTCTTATATTTGCATTGCATTTTTATTTGTTTTTGTATTTATATCAATGCAAAGAAAATTTGTTATATATTGTCTTAAACAAACATCTTCTTTTGCTCTTTGAAAATTTATTTCTTTTGATAAAAAATGTTTAGAGGAAATTAAAATAAAAAATAAATTCGAAGAGGGGGACACAAAGGCAACGAGTGTTCTTAATAATGAAATCCCATCAATTTTATTTTTTAAAAATGTATTTCTTTGAAATGTCTTAGAACAATATATTGTACTTCAGTTTCTTAGGTAAACCACTTGAAAACTATGGGGAATTAAATCATTTATTATTTTTAATTTCCATTTCATTGACTTTAAATTTAAAAATGTAAAAAAAAATAAAGTAAAAAGTGTCAGTCGGTGTTGCCCTCACCCTATATGGTTTGTGGAGGAGGTCTTTGGAGTTATACACAGGTTTTATTATTAATTTTATATAAGGTATAGTTTCAATTAAAGATGCTTAGGATTTAATGTTGATAGAATATATAAAATTTACCGTTTTGGTAGGAGATACCAGAGGAGAGGGCAGACAGGTCCCTCGTTCGGGCTTGTTAAAAATTATATGTTGTGCAAAATATTGTTCAAATCGGGCTTTCCATTCGCATAATATTAGATTTATAAATATTAAAGATGTTGACCATTTGTATGGAAGGTACCAGAAGGATTGGACCAATTGGTCCCGTCTTCAGACCATGGTTCAAATCGGACATTCCATTAGCCTGATACTGGATTTCGTTAAAATCGGATAGTCCGTTTGTATGTTATAAAATTAAATTTTGGTACAATTTTGACCATTTTGTGGGGAAGGCACCAGAAGGGGTGAACTAATGGGCCCCATTTTCAAACCTGATCTAGGCTTGGTAAAGATAATAGGTTGTCCAAAATTTGGTTCCAATCGGACATTCCATTAGCCTGATATTGGATTTATAAATATTGAAAATGTTGACACTTTTTGTGGGAGGTACCAGAAGGAGTGGACCAATGGATCCCATCTTCGGACTTGATCTAGACTTGGTGAAGGTAATATGCTGTGCAAAGTTTGGTTCAAATCTGACATTGAATTAGACTGATATTAGCTTTATAAATATTGAAAATTTTGAACCCCTGTGGGGAGGTGCCAGAAGGAGTGGACCAATGGGTTTCGTCTTCAAATCTCATCTAGGCATGGTAAAGGTAATAGGTTCTGCAAAGTTTGGTACTTTTTTCTGAAAACACGTTTTTCCTTTCTCCTTTTCTCCCGATAATTCTCCATCACATAACGTGTTGCTACTGTCTGCAGGGTTGCCCTATACGCTGAGTTTTTCACATCAGTAGCATTACGACACTCCTGATTGTACCATGGGTTTCTTGGTGTGGTTTTTGGTACACAAGTGTTGCTTTTTCTGCAGTTTGTAGGGAGTGAACAATTCTTTGCCATTGTGCTTCTAAACTATTATCGGGACAAGAAGTGCTTTCTTCAAGCAGATGGGTAAGTTGAGCGGAGTAGGCCTCGGCTACCTATTGCGTTTGCAGCTTTTCGACGTCGAGTTTCCGTGTTGTGTTAGATCGCACCTTTGCTGCTACATTAAGACCAGTGTGAGACGAACCTTGGCTGCTACAAGGTAGTGGTCCGAATCGATATTCGCTTCTCGGATCGATCGATCGAACGTCTAGTACACTGGATGAATGCCTTCCGTCTATCACAACATGATCAGTTTGATTTCTCGTTGCTTGATCAGGAGAAATCCAGGTGGCCTTGTGTATATCAAGATGCTTGAATCTGGTGCTGCTAACTACCATTTTTTTTGACGTCGCGAAGTCAATCAACCTCATGCCGTTGTCGGATGTTCCTTCATGGTGGGTGAATTTTCCGACAGTGGGGGCAAAGATATTTCCCTTTCGATTTTTGCATTAAAATCTCCTAGTAGAATTTTAATGTCATGACCAGGGCAGCTATCATATGCTGTTTCTAGGCGCTCATAAAATATGTCTTTGGTCTGCTCATCTTTGCCTTCGGTCGGAGCATGGTCGCAAATAAGATTGATGTAGAAGGAACTTCGCTTTTATGCGGATTATAGCAATTCGCTCAAATACTGGACCGAATTTGGAGAATATGTCTTTTATTCTCCTGTTAACCATAAATCTGCAGCCAAATTTATTCCTCGTTTCATGACAGCTATAACTGTATTATAGCTGTCATGAAACGAGACATAATCGCCTGATTTACGTACGCCTGCCTCCTTCCATCGCATTTCCTGTAAGGAAATCATATCGGCTTTGTACTTCTTGAGTACATCCGCCAAAGTGAAAACTGCGCCTGTTCTGTACAAGGTGCGCACATTCCATGTGCAGATTCGTAGATCGTGGTCCTTTATACGTTTGCATTAGGGGGGTTGGGCTTTCCTTTTCTTAGCTTTTTCATATTAGGAGGGGTTTTCCGAGTATGGGCAACTAACCCGACGCCTTAACCCATTTCTTTATAGTTTTTATATGTGAACTTGCGGCACATATTAGCTAACTATTTCAACGGATGATGAAAATAGCAACCCCAGGTGACGCCGCGGGGAGGTCAGTGTCCACAATTGAGATGAAAGAGGGACCAAGATACGCCTGGACTTCGCCATGTTAAAGCCAATCAGAGCCGTTGCTTGGCATCTATCATGCCCTATCACTGGTCTAATAGACATTTGGATTAAAAAAAAATTGTTTCTTCCCAAATATAAATTCTTCCTACCAATCTCTATATATATTAAAATTTACGTGTATGTTCGTGATCGCAAAACTCAAAAACTACTGCACCGATTTTGACCAAATTATATGTACAGGCACTATGGGGCGTGAGGAGTGTTTCTGTGCAGTTTGAAGTTCATCCGATAGATGGAGCAACATTTAGTTTTTTTTTGTGTTTTCGCAACGTAACTCAAGAACTACTGCACCGGTTGTGACCAAATTTTATGCATTTGCTCTAAAGGGCGTTAGGAGTGTTTCTGTCTAATTTTAAGTTCGTCCCACAGATGGCGCGCGTTTTGCCCGATTAGAGATTGGGTGCTAATTGATGTAATTCTGTTAGGGCAAAACAACATTTGCTGAGTCTGCTAGTTTGCCACAAACTATTATGAAAATAAATATTTGTCTACTTGAAAAATCTTTCATTCATTTTGAAAATACAAATAATTATAATTGCAAATATATCTTTATAATTCAATATTTTATTTGTATATATAATTCTATACAAAATATACAAATACAATTTAGTTGATACAATAATAAATATTTTTACAAATAACAATTATTTCTGCAATTATTTATATATAATAATGTCTTTCAGTATTTTTGTAAATATCATGCTGAGATATTATTTCCAAAATTTTGCCACATACCTTCACATTTGCGAGTGTTGAGACTTAACAAAATGTTGATACAAAATTTTTCAAATATTAAATTTAATTGTGTATCATCAACATATTTTTGAGCAAACAATTACGAGAGAATATTTGTAGCATAGCATGGCTTCTGAACATATTTTATCTGTGTCAGTATTATCATATATATATACCTCATATGTATATACTATGTACATATATAATAACTATTGAAAAGCCTCACAGTTGCCATGGCATAAATGTGTACTTCTTGTATTCGCATGTGTGTGCTGTGTGTACGAATAGGAGTTAAATCAAGAACCTGGAAAAATCAAATCCTTTTGTTAACAGGATAGCTCACACCAGTGTGGTGATGTGTCAAATATCAAACACCCTCATATTTGAATTGCTGTTGATTCCGATTTTCATTGAAAATATGACAATGGGAATATACACATTTAAAAATAAAATATTTTATATAAATGATATACAAATATTATTTTATTATTTATTGCATTAAACACTATGGATATTTATACATATTTTTATTTTTATATCGTATATTATTGTATTCTATAATAAATATTGATTTGAACTATTATTATGTATTACACTATCATAATGAAAACATATAACCAAACTATATATTTAACATTTAGTCCTCTGTGTATCATTTCTTAGATTTTTTCCCACAAAATATAGTCATTGAAATGCACAACCATAATTCCACCTAGTAGAAAGAAAAAAACGTCATAATGTCATGATTTTTATTTATATATTAAATGGCCACAGTACGTGTTGCTTTTATTTTATAGACTTACAGCTCTCTATATATTTTTCTCGAATTAGGTCCAGTTAAAAGGTTGGCATTTTAAGCCCTAAGTCATAAAGTTGCGCTAAAGCGTCTAACGTTATAAACATCCATGAGTTATGTGGCCTTAGATGTAACAAAAGAAGAAAATCTCAGTTAACCAAAGGAAAAAAAATAAAAAAAAGAAATCACAAAACTCAATATATACTGGGTAGACAGGACAAGAAATACTCAATTTCCCAAACAACAATAAACACTAAGTTCGATGTTACAAGTCCAAGGAATAAAATCTGCACGTAAAATTGCAATGAAACAAAGCAGGAGGAGGAAAAAAGATGAAAACTAAGAAAAAATCAGGAACGTCCCAGATACATATTTTCTCTAACATCAATGGTAGAAATCTCAGTGTGCTGGGACGATATGTGTGGGTGGGACGGCAAAAAGCCAAAGGAGAAGCTGAGATTTAAAAGAGTAAAAAACACGATAGTCAGCTATGTTTAACAAATATGCTTGGCATAATTGAAACCAGTTAGGGGAGCAGTATAGGGGGACGAGGCCGACCATATAATACCCTACACAACTTCCACGAAAATCTAACTTTGCGTTATTTGCACCCTCTTGAAACCTGACTAAAGGTCAACATATATTACTAATATTCAGTAGAAGAGGGCTGTACTTGTCCAGATTCTCTTTACCGTGGGTTATGTTGTGATGTTGGGCCTCTAATTGTGGCCTATAAATGGACTCAAAAAAAAAAAAAAAACATAAAATGTTAAGTTTTCGGTCCACATCATCCCAAAATTATTATCTGATCATCACCGAAAGTTATAGGCGTTGTCCTTGACCATAATTGGAATCTCATGGAAATTTTCAAAGCGATCAGCACTATATTTCCGTCCTCTAATGGGTTACTAAATAATGTCTGAATACGTAAGCACCTGTAAATATTTATGTGTAGCTCCCACATCTGAGTACATACGACCATATAATTGGTATCAATTTAAAGGTCAACCACTCCGTATATACAGTGTACAGGTTTGGCGGTTGAGTAAGAGCGCTTCTGAATGGGTATGAGTGGAACCTGTTTCAAAATACCCAGCTTTGAGAGCAATTAGTGTGGACTGTATTCGGCTTGATTGGCAAAAGGGAGTCAGCGAAGGGAATCCGTAAAAAAAAAGTTTTTAGGTTTTAGTGCTGCTACAAATAATTTTCTCTAAAAGGAGAAAATTATTGAGGTACGAGTATAGGAGCTTAAGACGAAAGATAAGAGAAGTGGGAAATAAAACCAATTTTAGTAGATTGTCTGCTCGAGCTTTATTGCTGACAAAGATGTTCTCACCGTGCAAAAGTTCAAATAAAAGTGGACTAAAATGTTGGTTTGCCACCAACCAAGAAATATAAATCAATTTAGGTGATTGTTTCAATTCCAAAATATCTCATTAACTGACATATTCGTTAAGTTAATACTAATGAATTCAATAGAGATAATGCAGTATTTTTTAGTGAAATAACTAGATCTAACATTAGTTCAATAGCGATAATTCATGTTTACTTAAAGATATAAGTCTAAACAATCTAGTTTAGACATGCCGCCGGGTCCAACGATGATTGCTTATTTGTTAGCGGAGCAAAGTACGGAAGCAATGGCACGTATGGCCTCAGATAGTATTTGGGGATCCAGGTTTTGTTCGTTAGGCTGTCCATTGTTGTTGCGGTTGACCTTTCGATTATTAGACCTAGGTGGATTGGTTGTGCTTTGTGTGTTTGATTGTGAACCTCTGATCTCAGGATATACTTGGTGCAATAGTGTATGATGAGGTCGACCACATGTTCGGCACATGTTGCGCGACCGACAGTCTCGGAAGCGGTGGCTTCTTGCTAAGCAGTTGACGCAATATGATTCTTTCAACACCAGTAAATTCCTCTGTCTAGGTGTCATATCAATAAATTTTGGGCAAACCTTGAGGGAGTGGAATCTTTTGCAGAGTTTGCATTGGTATATTTCCGCTTTGTTACTTGGAGTTTGTGATCTGCAAATGTATGATACAAATTAATTTATATGCAAATAGTTATATAAAGGGAATATAGTGTAGCGTGTATATTAATGAGTGAAGGATATCTGTAGGCAAGTTTAATCGTTGTTTGTTGAGTTCGATAATGGTAGAAAACATAATTTGACGATTGGTCTATTAATTAAACCGGTAGCAACTTGAATGTCGGCTACCCGAACACCTCCGTCAGAGCCGGGGTACGTTTTTACAATTCGGCCTAGACGCCATTCATGGGGAGGCAGGAGGTCATCCATGACAATAACCATATCGCCAGTCTTCAGGTTTGTCGTTCTTGTTTTCCATTTGTAGCGTTTCTGAAGGGATTTTAAGTAATCTTCCTTCCAACGTAGAATGAATGTGTTATGGAGAGCTTTTAACTTTGTCCATCGATTTATAACGGAGATATTTTGGGTTGAATTTTCGGGGAACGCCATTATAGGTGATCCTCTTAAGAAATGCCCCGGGGTAAGAGCTGTTATATCTGAAGGATCTTCTGATATTGCTGAGATGGGCCGAGAGTTTAAAATTCCTTCAATTCGAGCAAGCAAAGTGGAAAATTCTTCGAAATTTAATCTATGGGCACCACAAATTTTCTTAAAGTGGATTTTGAAGCTTTTTACGGCAGCTTCCCATAGTCCGCCCATATGAGGTGCATGAGGGGGAATAAACTGCCATTCAAACCCATGTGTTGCGTATTTTTGGGAAATCTCAGTGGAAGTTAATTTGAGAAAAATTGAAAATTCTTTGAGTAGTATTCTACTTGCTCCTACGAAATTCCTTCCGTTATCGGATACTACCCTGGAGGGGAGTCCCCGCCTCCCAACAAACCGAGTGAATGCCGCTTCAAAGGCCGCAGTGGATAAGTCCGAGCAGGGTTCAAGGTGTATTGCTTTTGTTGAAAAGCATACAAACACGCTCACGTATCCTTTTATAATTGGAGAATTGCGGATGGAAGAACTTTTTAGTTCAATTGGGCCTGCAAAGTCGACGCCGGTAATAGAGAACGGAGGTGAAAAAGTGCATCTTTCTGCGGGTAAAGGGGCCATCATTTGAGATATTGCCTTTTGTTTATATAAAATGCACGTCTTACATTTGTGGATTATGCTTTTGACTCTGGGTTTTAAGCGTGAAATATAAAATTCTGTTTGCGTAAATCTACATAACAGATTGCATTCGGCATGTCCCAAAAAAATATGAAGATGGGCGAGATAGAGGTGGCATAATCTGGAGTTGCCGGGAAGAATGACGGGATGTCGTTCTTTGTAGGGAAGTGATGAGTCAGAAAGTCTTCCATTGATTCGCATGATGTTGTCATAATCTAAAAACGGGTTGAGTGTACATAAATTGCTTTTGATTGGAATTGGTTTGGCACTCATTAGAGATTCATATTCTTGATGATAGTGTCTTTCTTGAGCCAGGGAAATCAATCTTGATTTTATAAACTGAATCTCTGTGTGTGATAGATTTTTTGTAGGGAATTTGTGGGTATTCCTGAATCTCGTGAGGGAATTGAAAAAGAAACGGAATACGTATGATAAAACTCGTAAAGCTCGTGTATACCCAGAGAACCTCAACAGTACGTCGTCTTGATGGCACGTTGATTGTAGTACCTCAATTTTTGAGCTTTCCATGGTAACCACTAACGGATTTTTTTTCGGCCAAAAAGATTCTGGTTTGCTTAGCCAGGGTGGTCCTGTCCACCACAACGAGTTACATGATAAATCCTGGGTATTCGATCCACGGGTGCCTAAATCTGCTGGATTTTCATGGGTGGAAACATAATTCCATTTTGAGTTAGGAACCAATTCTAATATTTGAGATGTACGGTTTGCTACGTATGTCTCCCATGACATGGGAGGTTTGGACAGCCAACCAAGAACAATTGAGGAGTCTGCCCACAACGAAATGCGACTTACATTGAGTTCGAATGTCTGTGTAACATAATGAATCAACTTAGCGAGAAGGAGTGCTCCATTAAGTTCTAGCCTTGGGAGTGACACCACTTTTAATGGAGCTACTTTACTTTTGGCTGTGAATAGAGTGGACGATATATTTGATTGGGAATTCTGTGAGCGAATATAAATGCACGCGCAATACGCAGCTTTTGAGGCGTCACAGAATCCATGTAACTCAATGTTATTAGTGGGCATGTAGTGTATCCATCTAGGGATTTTGATGGTTTCGACATGAGATACATCGGATAGAAAATTGTTCCATTGGATTAAAAATTCGGGGCTGATTTCTTCATCCCACTGTGCGCCTTGCAACCACAGTTTTTGCATAAAAATCTTGGCTCTAATAATTATGGGAGCTATCCAACCAGCTGGGTCAAACAACTTTGCTACCGATGATAGTACTGTGCGTTTTGTAATTTTTACATGGTTTTCAATGGGAGGGAGATAATACATGAACTGATCTTGTTGAGCATCCCACCTAACGCCCAATGTTTTAGTGGAACTTTTTTCAGAAAATTTTAACAAGTCTAAATCATAGACATCATCAACAGGTAAATGATCGAGTAATTGAGAATTATTAGCGGTGAACTTTTTTAATGGGAATCCAGCGGATTTGAGGACAGAGATTAGCTGTTTTTGAGAATCAATTGTTTCTTTTATCGAAAAACCACCAGACAGAATGTCGTCTACATATGTTTCATTTTTCAGAATTTTAGCAACATTTGGGAACTTTTCTTCAGAGTCTTTGGCGAGCTGTAAGAGGGTTCGTATGGCCAAAAAAGGAGCACAATTAACACCAAAAGTAACAGTGTTTAATTCATAATCTTTTATGGGACCTTCAACGTCTTTTTGAAATAGAATTCTTTGAAATTTCGCGTCATCGGGATGTATCTTAATTTGCCGATACATTTTTTGGATGTCTCCACTGTAAACCCGCCGTTGGACCCGGCGGCATGTCTAAACTAGATTGTTTAGACTTATATCTTTAAGTAAACATGAATTATCGCTATTGAACTAATGTTAGATCTAGTTATTTCACTAAAAAATACTGCATTATCTCTATTGAATTCATTAGTATTAACTTAACGAATATGTCAGTTAATGAGATATTTTGGAATTGAAACAATCACCTAAATTGATTTATATTTCTTGGTTGGTGGCAAACCAACATTTTAGTCCACTTTTATTTGAACTTTTGCACGGTGAGAACATCTTTGTCAGCAATAAAGCTCGAGCAGACAATCTACTAAAATTGGTTTTATTTCCCACTTCTCTTATCTTTCGTCTTAAGCTCCTATACTCGTACCTCAATAATTTTCTCCTTTTAGAGAAAATTATTTGTAGCAGCACTAAAACCTAAAAACTTTTTTTTTACGGATTCCCTTCGCTGACTCCCTTTTGCCAATCAAGCCGAATACAGTCCACACTAATTGCTCTCAAAGCTGGGTATTTTGAAACAGGTTCCACTCATACCCATTCAGAAGCGCTCTTACTCAACCGCCAAACCTGTACATGGTCCTATCGAGCCTCCCTTAAAAAGCCCTTCATCATCATGGTAAATAGGAGAAAAAGCTCTAGCAGATCGTCATCTCAAAGAAGAAGGTAAAACAAAAACTAGAAAAAGTGCATTAACGTAGTTCTCCGTGGATTATCAAAGCGTACTGTTGACAGGTCGTAAAAAATAAATTCCCAAAAGTGTCAAGAAAAAAAAAAACAACAACAAAAACTCGCCTTATTAGTTGCAGAAAATCTGAAAAAGTCTGTCCATTCCAATAGGATTTAAAAATCATTTACCACGTTGTCCGTGCCTACATACCAAGTTCTTAAATCCCGAAAAATATATATTTTTTTTTTTTTTTTGTCCGTTATAACGGTTTACACCAACAAACCTGCTCAATAAAAACAACAATAAAGTGTCCGACACAAAGTTAGAAATCATTTATCGCATTGTCCGTGTCTACATACACCAAGTTCTTAAAAAAAAAAAGTGAAACCCCAATTTGTTGTCCCTTTTGTACAAAATCTCCCAACAACAACAATAAAGTACATGCCACAAAATTAAAAATTAGCTACATGGTGCAGATCATAAGCAACCCAAATTTATTTTACATACCTAATTAAAAAAAAAAAAATAAACGGTGCAAATGTTCGTCCAACAAAATTCTAAAACAACAAATAGTTATTGGAAAAAAAAGAAAATATTAGAAAGAATAAAAAGTCTGAAAAAGACACCGTTATAAAGTTCTCCAATTTGATATTCTCATCTTCATTCTTGCAAAAAATTATTGGATTCTGGTGGTGGTTTACACAAAGTGCATACATACATATTGTTCTTTTTTCCTTCTTCACATCATTTCGCCATTCCACTAGTATAACAACAGAAACAAGTGTTATACATAATCATATGTTACTCAATATCACAGTGAGTGCATAACAAATGAGAGAAGAAAAGCTTTTGAGATCAAAGAGTAACTAGACATCGAGTTTAGAAATTTTGTAAGTTGGCAACGCGACAGACAAATTATACATCATAAACAAACAAATATGTCAAAAAGTTCAACAGGTTTGACTTTTACGATTTAATGTATGTTAAACATACTCCGCAAAAATAATAAAGTGCTAAAGTGAACAAAATTTAAACAATGGTGAATTGTCCTCTTTCTTTCGCTGATGTGTTCAACAATTTTTGAGAAATAGCCAACGTCGATGTTCCTTGTTTAGAGAGTCCAATAGGATATGGTTGTTGGAATACATACACTCATAAAAAAAAATCAATCACATTCGGATATCGGTCTTGAATAAAAGAAACAAATGGAAACCTTTTTACCTTGCCCATGGAAAACGAGGTAAATAAAAATTACATTGTTATACCAATATCGATCATCAAAACACATTATAAACATACACACGTCTCGAAATCGCACATTGCCTATTGCTCATGGTTTATACCATTCGTTAACATTGAATAAATTTACGTAAACCCAAATTCAAAAAACGATATAAAATCAGAACGTATTCATCCGCAAAAAAAAAAATTTTTTTTTTTTTTTTTTTGAATACCAACATCGAAAAAAAAAAAAAAAAACAATCAGTGTATAATATTCGATTTATTTATTTATTTCAAACACAAATCTATAACACAAATAAATTTGTGCTTCTTCGAACTTGACAACATACAGTGAGCGCTTAAATAACATATTATCAAACTATCTTGTTAAAACAAATTTACTAGCTGTCCAATATCCAAACATCAAATTGGAAACAAGTGGTTACTGTAGTAACAATTCGTCTACGCTGGTTTTACAGGAGTTTGAAATATGATTTAAACTTGAACACAAATAAATTTGGGTCCATATACATTCATAGAACTAATTTCTCATGCATACATAAAATTTATCTATTCCAGGGGTGGTTAAAATTACTCTTAAATACGTTATAAGGAAAAACTTAAAACAGCGTTTTTTGGTGGCATTTTTTTACTTTTTGCAATATTTATATGTCATAAATGGCATTTATAAAAATAATTTATTAAAAATACAATAACAAAACAACTCGTAAATATTGATTTATGTTGTAACAACGTAAAAGTGAAACGAGCCACAGCAACGCTGGCGTGTAAGAAAGCCCATCTATGATCTAGTCAGTCAAGAGCTTATCTTTAAGATGGTATTTGCATATTTCTTCCATCCAAATTTATATCTTGGAGCTTATTAATAACAATATCATGCATATTTGTTACTTGCTCTTAGATTTTATATTCTCTCATCTCTTTATATTACACACTCTTAGAAATTGAAAGAGATAAATATTCTTATTCTAAGTAGTCGCTCTTATTTTTATGAAGAATTACACCCACCAATTGTCTAATTAAATTGACGTTCACTTTGGAAGTTATTTAACAAGTTATACAATAACGTTCTTTTAAAATTTTATAAAGGTTTATTTACACGCAGTTTTCTTCACAAATTGTTCGCAATCAACCTTAAGCTGTACACTTATATAACAGTGTCTGCAGCATATCTCAGTTTTTTGGTTTTATAAAGCACATTTATTTTTTTACAAGGTTTACAATCAGCCTTATGCTACACTCACACAGTAGTGTCTATAGCTTCTCTTATTTTTGGGTCTTTATAAAACGTAGTCAGCTTTATTCTATATTCCCATACTGTAGTGTCTGTAGCAACTCGGAAATTTGGGTATCGAAAAACGGAAGCATTTATTTTTGTCTCTAAAGGTTTACAATCAACCACAAGCTATACGCTCATGCAGAGTGTCTATAGCATATCGCGTTTCTGGTTTTCATACCAAGCCTACTGACTCTACAATCAATCTCAAACCCATACACTTGAATAAGAGTACCTGCAACAGTTTCTCAGAATAACAGTTTCCAAAAAAAAAAAAAAAAAAAAAAAAAAAAAAAAAAAAAATTAAATCTTTGTGAGAAAGCTCAACTTGCCACAATTTTACACTCGAGCAAAATCGATATTTTGCCTCAAAAATTTCCTCACGATATTAAGAAACCTGAAGGTTAATTAGCATTTTTTTTTCATTTTAATCACATAGCGCTTAGCAAACAATTAATTTTTATTTGCACAAAGAAGCAATAAAAATGGCTGAGAGCAATCAACCCAACCAAAATAAAGCAGAAAGGGAAAGCTTGGTGAGCAAACCCTCTCCCATTCATGAACAATTTATTTTTGATTGCGATCATGTAATAAGTTTCTGCACGGCGTTTGGGAAAACAGACATAACTGACCAAACAGATTCTGTTCTAAGAACAAAGCTTGAGGACTTAGAAAATAGGTGGAAAAAGCTTCAGGTAGACTATGAGAAACTTATGATATCCCCTGAATCATGTAACACAAAGGACTTCAGAGAAAATGCTAAAGTCAATTTCAATGTATGTGCTGAAGCATATTACGAGACCCGCTCTCAAATTACAGATATTTTAAGAATGTCTGAGCCTAGGCAAAGTTTAGCCCCTCAAGTTCCACAAAATGCTGAAGGCTGTGACACTTCTAATATATCTATAAAGGTTCCACCATGCGACACAGAGGTTTTCAAAGGTAGTTACGAAGAATGGCCATCTTTTCGTGACATGTTCACGGCCGTTTACATAACCCACAAAAAGCTCACACCTGCCCAAAAACTCTATTACCTACGCAACAAAACAAAAGGTAGTGCAGGAGCTATAGTAAAGAGATATCCACTTTGCGACGAAAACTTTGACATGGCATGGAATGCACTAAAGACCCGCTATGAAAATAAAAGAGTTCTGGTAGACAACCAACTTAAAATACTATTCAATATGAACACAGAAAATGTGGAAAGTAGCACATCATTACAGAAAATACACTCGACTGTAAATGATTGTCTCTGTACTCTAAAATCCTTAGACGTAAAAGTCGACAGTTGGGATCCCATACTAATTTATTTAATTTCAACAAAACTCCCCGAAGAAACAATTTCACAATGGGAACAATCCTTAAAATCTCATCGCGAGCTTCCCAGTTGGTCCCAATTAGATGAATTCCTTTTAAATAGAATCGAGGTTGTTGAAAGAATTACCAGTATCAAGTCTTCAAAAGAACATCATAGTCTATCTTCATGGCATTCCACTCGTTCTCCACAAAAAACTCAGACGTATACTTCACAAGAAAAGTTGAGCTCTTCTTGCCCATTATGTGACGGTGACCACTCTATACGCACATGTTCACAATTTCGCAATTTTACAGTACAAGAACGTATTGACTTTGCATTTAAGAGCAAAATTTGTAATAATTGCCTTTCTAGTTCTCATTTCAAAAGCAAGTGTAAGAGCAAAAGCAGCTGTCTTTATTGTAGAAAACGTCATCACACTCTCTTGCACTTAGATCAGCCTAAAGAATCCAGTTCTGAAGATATAAAGATTAAAAAACCGTTCTCACACTCTGATGGAAATACCAGAGAATTCAAAGTAGACACATCTACTGCTACCACGTCCAAACATTCTCATTCCCAAATACACGCAAATGTTTGTCACAACAGTGAAACAATTTTGCTAAGAACAGCCTTGGTGCAAATTCAACGCAATGGAGAACTCTTCACAGTAAGAGCATTGCTTGACTCAGGCTCCCAAAGAACCTTCGTCTCTGAGAAAATTAGGAAAATGCTACGAATTCCCTTTAGAAAGTCCTTTTTTGAAATCGGTGGTATCGGCGGTATGACTCAAACAGCGGATAAGGAGTGTGATCTTGTGCTCTACTCTAAGAAATACGATGTGATATGTTCGATTAGTGCAATCGTTCTGCCCAAAGTGACTAAAAAGTTACCTTCGGTGACATTTCAAAAACCCAACTCCATTGATCTGCAAAAACTAGACTTAGCCGACCCAAACTTCAATAAATCGTCCAATATTGATTTAATTCTGGGCAACGACTCAGAAAGATTTATTAACTTGGAAGGAATTAAGAAAAACATTTGTGGTACTACTTCTGCGTATAACACCATTTTCGGGTGGGTACTTAGTGGTCCTATGTCCGTCGAGACAGTTCAATCGTTTTCCACAAATGTGGTCTCAAGTGAAGATGAAAATATTAGCTCTATTCTTAGGATGTTTTGGGAAACAGAAGAAGTTCCAACAATTCCTTCCTCCTCTCCTTCTGATAAATATTGCGAAGAGTTATTTGCAACAACAACAACACGAGATTTAGATGGCCGATATGTTGTACGGCTCCCGTTTAAAAAAGAATTCCCCCATGATATGTTCTTAGGATCTTCGAGATTCATTTCTCTAGGCCAATATACAAGACTTGAAAAATCGTTAGCCAAAGATCCAATGCTTCAGGCTGAATACAACGCAGTTCTGAAAGAATATTTAACTCTGAATCATATGCAAGAAACATCGTCCCAAGAAATATGTGATCAAGGTAAATTCTACACGTTTTATCTCCCACACCACGCCGTTGTGCGTCCCGATCACAAATCGACGAAAGTAAGAGTCGTTTTCAATGCGTCGAGAAAGTCAAAGTCTGGGTTTTCACTTAATGATGTTCTCTACACAGGTCCCACTCTCCAAAACGAGCTCATATCCACAATTCTCAATTGGAGAAAATACAAATATGTTTACAGTGGAGACATCCAAAAAATGTATCGGCAAATTAAGATACATCCCGATGACGCGAAATTTCAAAGAATTCTATTTCAAAAAGACGTTGAAGGTCCCATAAAAGATTATGAATTAAACACTGTTACTTTTGGTGTTAATTGTGCTCCTTTTTTGGCCATACGAACCCTCTTACAGCTCGCCAAAGACTCTGAAGAAAAGTTCCCAAATGTTGCTAAAATTCTGAAAAATGAAACATATGTAGACGACATTCTGTCTGGTGGTTTTTCGATAAAAGAAACAATTGATTCTCAAAAACAGCTAATCTCTGTCCTCAAATCCGCTGGATTCCCATTAAAAAAGTTCACCGCTAATAATTCTCAATTACTCGATCATTTACCTGTTGATGATGTCTATGATTTAGACTTGTTAAAATTTTCTGAAAAAAGTTCCACTAAAACATTGGGCGTTAGGTGGGATGCTCAACAAGATCAGTTCATGTATTATCTCCCTCCCATTGAAAACCATGTAAAAATTACAAAACGCACAGTACTATCATCGGTAGCAAAGTTGTTTGACCCAGCTGGTTGGATAGCTCCCATAATTATTAGAGCCAAGATTTTTATGCAAAAACTGTGGTTGCAAGGCGCACAGTGGGATGAAGAAATCAGCCCCGAATTTTTAATCCAATGGAACAATTTTCTATCCGATGTATCTCATGTCGAAACCATCAAAATCCCTAGATGGATACACTACATGCCCACTAATAACATTGAGTTACATGGATTCTGTGACGCCTCAAAAGCTGCGTATTGCGCGTGCATTTATATTCGCTCACAGAATTCCCAATCAAATATATCGTCCACTCTATTCACAGCCAAAAGTAAAGTAGCTCCATTAAAAGTGGTGTCACTCCCAAGGCTAGAACTTAATGGAGCACTCCTTCTCGCTAAGTTGATTCATTATGTTACACAGACATTCGAACTCAATGTAAGTCGCATTTCGTTGTGGGCAGACTCCTCAATTGTTCTTGGTTGGCTGTCCAAACCTCCCATGTCATGGGAGACATACGTAGCAAACCGTACATCTCAAATATTAGAATTGGTTCCTAACTCAAAATGGAATTATGTTTCCACCCATGAAAATCCAGCAGATTTAGGCACCCGTGGATCGAATACCCAGGATTTATCATGTAACTCGTTGTGGTGGACAGGACCACCCTGGCTAAGCAAACCAGAATCTTTTTGGCCGAAAAAAAATCCGTTAGTGGTTACCATGGAAAGCTCAAAAATTGAGGTACTACAATCAACGTGCCATCAAGACGACGTACTGTTGAGGTTCTCTGGGTATACACGAGCTTTACGAGTTTTATCATACGTATTCCGTTTCTTTTTCAATTCCCTCACGAGATTCAGGAATACCCACAAATTCCCTACAAAAAATCTATCACACACAGAGATTCAGTTTATAAAATCAAGATTGATTTCCCTGGCTCAAGAAAGACACTATCATCAAGAATATGAATCTCTAATGAGTGCCAAACCAATTCCAATCAAAAGCAATTTATGTACACTCAACCCGTTTTTAGATTATGACAACATCATGCGAATCAATGGAAGACTTTCTGACTCATCACTTCCCTACAAAGAACGACATCCCGTCATTCTTCCCGGCAACTCCAGATTATGCCACCTCTATCTCGCCCATCTTCATATTTTTTTGGGACATGCCGAATGCAATCTGTTATGTAGATTTACGCAAACAGAATTTTATATTTCACGCTTAAAACCCAGAGTCAAAAGCATAATCCACAAATGTAAGACGTGCATTTTATATAAACAAAAGGCAATATCTCAAATGATGGCCCCTTTACCCGCAGAAAGATGCACTTTTTCACCTCCGTTCTCTATTACCGGCGTCGACTTTGCAGGCCCAATTGAACTAAAAAGTTCTTCCATCCGCAATTCTCCAATTATAAAAGGATACGTGAGCGTGTTTGTATGCTTTTCAACAAAAGCAATACACCTTGAACCCTGCTCGGACTTATCCACTGCGGCCTTTGAAGCGGCATTCACTCGGTTTGTTGGGAGGCGGGGACTCCCCTCCAGGGTAGTATCCGATAACGGAAGGAATTTCGTAGGAGCAAGTAGAATACTACTCAAAGAATTTTCAATTTTTCTCAAATTAACTTCCACTGAGATTTCCCAAAAATACGCAACACATGGGTTTGAATGGCAGTTTATTCCCCCTCATGCACCTCATATGGGCGGACTATGGGAAGCTGCCGTAAAAAGCTTCAAAATCCACTTTAAGAAAATTTGTGGTGCCCATAGATTAAATTTCGAAGAATTTTCCACTTTGCTTGCTCGAATTGAAGGAATTTTAAACTCTCGGCCCATCTCAGCAATATCAGAAGATCCTTCAGATATAACAGCTCTTACCCCGGGGCATTTCTTAAGAGGATCACCTATAATGGCGTTCCCCGAAAATTCAACCCAAAATATCTCCGTTATAAATCGATGGACAAAGTTAAAAGCTCTCCATAACACATTCATTCTACGTTGGAAGGAAGATTACTTAAAATCCCTTCAGAAACGCTACAAATGGAAAACAAGAACGACAAACCTGAAGACTGGCGATATGGTTATTGTCATGGATGACCTCCTGCCTCCCCATGAATGGCGTCTAGGCCGAATTGTAAAAACGTACCCCGGCTCTGACGGAGGTGTTCGGGTAGCCGACATTCAAGTTGCTACCGGTTTAATTAATAGACCAATCGTCAAATTATGTTTTCTACCATTATCGAACTCAACAAACAACGATTAAACTTGCCTACAGATATCCTTCACTCATTAATATACACGCTACACTATATTCCCTTTATATAACTATTTGCATATAAATTAATTTGTATCATACATTTGCAGATCACAAACTCCAAGTAACAAAGCGGAAATATACCAATGCAAACTCTGCAAAAGATTCCACTCCCTCAAGGTTTGCCCAAAATTTATTGATATGACACCTAGACAGAGGAATTTACTGGTGTTGAAAGAATCATATTGCGTCAACTGCTTAGCAAGAAGCCACCGCTTCCGAGACTGTCGGTCGCGCAACATGTGCCGAACATGTGGTCGACCTCATCATACACTATTGCACCAAGTATATCCTGAGATCAGAGGTTCACAATCAAACACACAAAGCACAACCAATCCACCTAGGTCTAATAATCGAAAGGTCAACCGCAACAACAATGGACAGCCTAACGAACAAAACCTGGATCCCCAAATACTATCTGAGGCCATACGTGCCATTGCTTCCGTACTTTGCTCCGCTAACAAATAAGCAATCATCGTTGGACCCGGCGGCATGTCTAAACTAGATTGTTTAGACTTATATCTTTAAGTAAACATGAATTATCGCTATTGAACTAATGTTAGATCTAGTTATTTCACTAAAAAATACTGCATTATCTCTATTGAATTCATTAGTATTAACTTAACGAATATGTCAGTTAATGAGATATTTTGGAATTGAAACAATCACCTAAATTGATTTATATTTCTTGGTTGGTGGCAAACCAACATTTTAGTCCACTTTTATTTGAACTTTTGCACGGTGAGAACATCTTTGTCAGCAATAAAGCTCGAGCAGACAATCTACTAAAATTGGTTTTATTTCCCACTTCTCTTATCTTTCGTCTTAAGCTCCTATACTCGTACCTCAATAATTTTCTCCTTTTAGAGAAAATTATTTGTAGCAGCACTAAAACCTAAAAACTTTTTTTTTACGGATTCCCTTCGCTGACTCCCTTTTGCCAATCAAGCCGAATACAGTCCACACTAATTGCTCTCAAAGCTGGGTATTTTGAAACAGGTTCCACTCATACCCATTCAGAAGCGCTCTTACTCAACCGCCAAACCTGTACATACAGAATACAAATTTTGTAATTTTTCACACAAAAGTCAGGGTCCATTTGACCCGCTAAATATTGACCGATCTTTATCAAAACAGGCATGCTTATTTTTTGGCCCGATCTCCTTCTCCACGCAAAAATTCGTGGTGTTTGAGCCATAATTGCGGCCTCTTTAGCGACCAGAAAATCAGACAAAAATAAAGTTTTTAGTCCATTCCATCCCCTAAATATTAACCGATCTTTTCCAATAGGGGGTTCATTGGCCAGAACCCATTCTACATGCAATATTTTGTGAAGATTGGTCCATAACTTGTGGCCTGTATCGTGTTTACAAATTATATAACTGGTTCTACATGACGATTAGTCCATAATTTTTGTCCATATGGAGTTTAAAAATTACACTGTACGACAAAAATTTGGGAAGTGAAAAATGTCTGTTGGGGATGAAAGACCAATAAAAATAGAAACCCCAGAAAAAAATAGGTCAAAGTTCGGAGACATAACGTGAACTTTTTTTTCTTGCTGGTGACCTTTTATACATGAAGAGAGATTCGATTCATATCTTCATTTGAAGATAACATTTCTTTAGTAAAATTAAGTCCGGAATTTTTTTGTAGAACATTTCATCCTTTTAACTCGATTCGTTGTGTGTCCTTTTCGTCCTTTATTTATTGAACCGGACTCCAATTATCACAAGATGCGATTTTTCATCCTCGCAATGTTCTATAAAAATGTTGCTCATAAAATTTTAGGTGGAGTCTTCAAAGATCCAAAATCGGCATTTAAAAGATGTATTAAAATCGGAGAAATGATCCAAGTTGACCGGCATGTTAGCAGTCGTAACATCGCCCAGAAGCTAAAAATCGACCATAAAACTGTTTTAAACCATATACACAAAGCTCGATGTTTGGGTGCCACACCAATTAACAGAAAAAAATAGGATGTATTGAATTTCCATCTGCGAAGCCTTGGCCAAACGGAATGAGACAGATCCATTTCTTAAACGGATGGTGACTGGAAATGGGAAATGGATCTCATACGATAACTCTGTGCGAAAACGATCGTGGTCAAAGAGCGGCGAAACACCTCAAAGGGTAGCCAAACCAGGACTAACTGTCAGGAAGGTTCTGCTATGCTCAACTGTCAACAACTAAACCGTTTGAAGATATCAATTGACCAGAAATGGCTAGAATTGGCCAATATTGTGGCTTAGCGTTGTCCACAAGAACGCTAGCCCACACACATCTGCAGTGACTCGCCAGCTGGTTAGGAAGTTTTAATGCTATCACCACACAGTCCGGACTTGGCACCAAACGATTATCACCTTTTTCTTGCATTGCAAAATTTTCGTTAATGAAAAAAAATTGGTATCTAGGAAGGAATGGGAAAATCGACTACAAAAGCTTTTTGCAAATAGAGAGCAGGATTTCTATGAGAGAGGCATTGTAAAGTTACCTTTAAAATGGCAACAAATCATACAACAAAACGATGCATATTTGGCCCACATCGGACATTCCGAAGTTAAGTAAAGGCCTATAGTTCATATGGAAATAATGTGTTTCTGTTTCCCCAACGATTTCTGTTTCCCCAACCCAATATTTAGTTATACCAACTACGTCAGAAAATAAATTTCGAACAAAACTTTTTTTTTAATTTCTGAACCGGATATTCAGTACCTTATATGCATATCATTCGAAAGCTAGTAATCAAATGTGCTAAATTTATTGAACCGGATTATTATAGTTTTTTTTTTTGTTATCATAATATCCAGGTCACAAATGTAGAAAACCGGAGTTTGTTCCTATATTTTCCATATATGTATATATTTTTTTAGAAAATAATTCGGACCACACAAAGCTAAATATCCTCATGTAGGTTATAAATTTAAAAAAAAAGCTAAAAAAAGTTTATACATACATTTTTAAAAACTTTAAGATATGTATCACATTTGTTTTTTGTTTCATTTCAAAACTTTGCCATAAATGCAATTAAAGAAAAAATTTAAAGAATTTGATTCAATTAAATGACAGGGTGTTTTTTTAGTAAACGAAAACCAAAAAAAAGCACAAAACGACAAGATTTGAAACACAATTTAACCAAAACATGATTTTTGGGAAATACACACACACACATAGAACTGTGTAAACAACAAAACATAAATAAATGGATGTGAGTGTGTGTGTATGTTGTTTATAATTTTTTTCAACCTCAAAGTCTGAAATGTCAAAAGAAATCTCCTGCAACAGGCCATCTTGATAAGAGATTTTATTTATTACAGAAAGAAAAATAAAATAAAATGCTTTTCTTGTTAGTGTGTGTGTATCTGATTTTTTCTTATTTTTTAATAAAATGAAATGTAATTCATTTCTTATTCAATCCACAGAATACAGAAATTGAATTGTAAAATTTGTTTGCTGTCCCCTGTTGACCAACAACAAAGGGTGGAGACTTCTAGGTCACATTTCATCTCAAAATAACATCCTTCCAATTGTTGTTGTTACAAATGTTGATATTGTAAGGGAATTAAACTAGTTTTTAAAGTCCAAAATAAAATATATTCTTAAGGGGATTTTAATTGAAAACTTTTTAGAAAAAAAATACATTAAGGGAAATTGAAGAATTATTTCAATTTATAGTGGAATTATTTCAATTTATAGTGGTTTTTATGGTTATATATTTTTATGTTTTATGACACACAATTTTTTATTAGTTTCTACGAAATGTAATTCGTAAAAAAACGATTCTAGCATCACGTATTTGTTATAGTAATAAAATAATAAAATCGTAATTTAAATCAACAACGTGATTCAGTCATAAAAGATGGACAATATATCGTGGGTTGTGTTCATATTTTTAAAGGCCAATTTATGTTCAACATAAAATCTTAGACTTAGACAATAGAAAAGGGTTAAGTATTAGTATTTCCTAAATGGAAAAACAGTTTCCGTAGCCCATATACAAGAGATTACCGATAACTTATATTAGTTATCGGTAATGGGTGATAGAAAAATCATCAAAAAATTTTTACAAAAAACTATGTCGTTAAAAATTATCCTTTAAAAATCCGGACATATTGGTATGTCGATCCTTAGAAAGTTACTTTTTAAAAACACACGCCTATTGGTGGGGTTGATTCTTAGAAAATTATTCTTTAAAAAATTAAGAATTTTGGTGGGTTGGTCCTTAGAAAGTTACTTTTTAAAAACACACGCCTATTGGTGGGGTTGATCCTTAGAAAATTATTCTTTAAAAAATTAAGAATTTTGGTGGGTTGGTCCTTAGAAAATTATTCTTTACAAAGATAAGATTTTTGGCGGGTTGGTCCTTAGAAAATTATTCTTTAAAAAATTAAGAATTTTGGTGGGTTGGTCCTTAGAAAATTATTCTTTAAAAATCCACGCCTATTGGTGTGGTGGTCCTTAGAAAAATATTCTTTAAAAATCCACGCCTATTGGTGTGTTGGTCCTTAGAAAAATATTCTTTAAAAATCCACGCCTATTGGTGTGTTGGTCCTTAGAAAAATATTCCTTAAAAATCCACGCCTATTGGTGTGGTGGTCCTTAGAAAATTATTCTTTAAAAATCCACGCCTATTAGTGTGGTGGTCCTTAGAAAATTATTCTTTAAAAATCCACGCCTATTAGTGTGGTGGTCCTTAGAAAAGTATTCTTTAAAAATCCACGCCTATTGGTGTGGTGGTCCTTAGAAAATTATTCTTTAAAAATCCACGCCTATTGGTGTGGTGGTCCTTAGAAAAGTATTCTTTAAAAAATTTACGCCTATTGGTGTGGTGGTCCTTAGAAAATTATTCTTTAAAAATCCACGCCTATTGGTGTGGTGGTCCTTAGAAAATTATTCTTTAAAAATCCACGCCTATTGGTGTGGTGGTCCTTAGAAAATTATTCTTTAAAAATCCACGCCTATTGGTGTGGTGGTCCTTAGAAAATTATTCTTTAAAAATCCACGCCTATTGGTGTGGTGGTCCTTAGAAAATTATTCTTTAAAAATCCACGCCTATTGGTGTGGTGGTCCTTAGAAAATTATTCTTTAAAAATCCACGCCTATTGGTGTGGTGGTCCTTAGAAAATTATTCTTTAAAAATCCACGCCTATTGGTGTGGGGGTCCTTAGAAAATTATTCTTTAAAAATCCACGCCTATTGGTGTGGTGGTCCTTAGAAAATTATTCTTTTAAAAATCCACGCCTATTGGTGTGGTGGTCCTTAGAAAATTATTCTTTAAAAATCCACGCCTATTGGTGTGGTGGTCCTTAGAAAATTATTCTTTTAAAAATCCACGCCTACTGGTTTGGTGGTCCTTAGAAAACATTCTTTAAAAATCCACGCCTACTGGTTTGGTGGTCCTTTGAAAAATATTCTGTTGGCCTTTTGGTATGGTAGTCCTTAGAAAATTATACTTTTAATATCATCGCCTTTTCGCAGGATGGTCATTTAAAAATCCACGCTTATAGGTCTGTTAGTCCTTACGGAAATATTCTTAAAAAAATATTTTTAAAATTTCGCCTTTATCAATGGACTTAATCTTTTGGTCCCTAGAATAATATTCCTTAAAAACCTACGTTTAAAGGTCCTTAAAAATTTATTTTAAAAATCCATCCTTAAAGCCCTTAAAATTTGATTAAAAAATCCAACACTATTAGGCTGTTGGTGCTATAGAAAATATTCTTTAAAAATCCACTCTTAAAGGCCCTTTAAATATTAGTTAAAAATCCACACTTAAAAGTCCCGTTTAAAAATTCACGCTTATTGGTCTGTTGGTCTTTTGGAAAATATTTTTTTTTTTAAATCCCAATTATTGGTCCTTAGGAAAATATTAATAAATATACGTAGAAAAATATTCATTAAAACTCCACGCTCATTTATCGGTTGTCCCTCCGAAAAAATATCATAGTTTCCTTTAGTCGCCAAATGTTGACATATTCACAATGTCTTACTAACATATATTACCTCCTTTATTGCGATAGAAAATAACATGCTGCGATTATGAAGGTATGTAAAATAGTAATTGTCATGCGTCTGATGTTGGCTGTCATAACAAACAAATGATAATGTCAGCAATAGAAGTTTCCAACAGACAACATTTATTTTGACATCTATGTTTGGTTGGGAAAAATCCAAGCCACCAAATGTGGGACGCAATGTAAACAAGTTACCTTGGTTTTAATGACACCATGGGCATTACTTTTTTGCACATACCCTCACACACACACAAATATGACCTGAAACATTAGTCAGTTAGGTAGACGGCAGACAGCCTGACTGACTGTCATTCACTAAGGTGGCCATTTGTGTGCAAAGTATTATCTGTAAAACGTGTTAAGCTAATATTTAGGTTTCATTTTGTTGGTGTTGTCGGCTGTATTTTAACCCGTTAAGGACCTCAACATAAAGAATAAGTATTTGCCAACTAATAAATAAAACTAATTTAAAAAAATTAACAAAAAACTCCCTTGTATTCGTCTATGTTGACAATACATGATGACTTAATTTTAAAAATGGTTACTCCAGAACCTCATTTCTATAAAATACGTCGATCTTGATCGATCCTGTATTGCCAACATATAACCTAAATTTATATTAAATTTTATGTTTTATATCATCCCCAATGGGTTAATATCATTCCCCTACATTTACATAGAAACTACCTTTTTAAAACACTCTCTCACACGTACACACATTGATGGAACCCACGCCCACCCTTTGTTGCATTCAACTAAGATAGACTAAAGCATTCAATCTCTCCTGTGATGCATGATTTGTTTTCTTGGCAGACAAAGATAGAGCGAGAGGAAAAGCAGATTTTTCTTTCTTCAAAAAGATTTTTATTTTGCTCTAAGGGCACAACAGCAACCAGCCAACCAACTAAGTCGTTCATCTGTATATCCTTGGCATGGTCTTTCACATTTTTGCATAAGGATGTCGTTGTCTACGGGGTTGATGATAAAACAAAATGTTCACATATCTGCGTTTGACATGATGTTCCTGGGACCATTGCATTTCACGTTATCTTCTTCTATTTCTTTGTAGCTGTTCTTCATGTTTCAAGTCACATTTTTTTGCTCTTCACTTGGCTCCATCCTTCCCCTCTCCTCCTGCCATTTTCACGACTGTGATTTCTTTAGTTAATAATATGGTAATATTTGTTTAAGAGATTAGTGAAGAGAGTGAGGCAAGAAAAATTAGGATAATGTGAGAAGTCATTATAGTATCCTGCGAGACGTGACAATGTCATTAGATATTACACAATGAACTACGTGTACTTTTCTTTTGTCATCGCACTGTCTGTTGTTTTGGTTGTGCTCCTACTCGCCCATAAAATTAATGTTCTAATGGTGCATTTTCAGATTTATGGGTGTGGATGGAACGTATTCTCTTTCGTCTCAAGGAAGTCAATATGTTAAAGAATATTGTAAATGTGAAAGTAAACCACATCGTACGGAGCACATTAAAAATAATATGTCATGTATGTTGGTAAAAATTTGTTGTCATTGAAATTATAATAAGGTTATTAGTATCAACTCGTGGATTTTTAAAGAATATTTTTCTAAGGACCACCACATCAATAAGCGTGGATTTTTAAAGAATATTTTCCTATTTCCAATAAGCGTGGATTTTAAAAGAATATTTTCCTATTTCCAATAAGCGTGGATTTTTAAAGAATATTTTCCTATATCCAATAAGCGTGGATTTTAAAAGAATATTTTCCTATTTCCAATAAGCGTGGATTTTTAAAGAACATTTTCCTATTTCCAATAAGCGTGGATTTTTAAAGAATATTTTCCTATTTCCAATAAGCGTGGATTTTTAAAGAATATTTTCCTATTTCCAATATGCGTGAATTTTTAAAGATTATTTTCCTATTTCCAATAAGCGTGGATTTTTAAAGAATATTTTCTTATTTCCAATAAGCGTGGATTTTTAAAGAATATTTTCTTATTTCCAATAAGCGTGGATTTTTAAAGAATATTTTCTTATTTCCAATAAGCGTGGATTTTTAAAGAATATTTTTCGTGCATTCAAAAGGCGTTTATTTTTAATGAATATTTTTCTAGGGACACCCAAGGGGGTGGATTTTTAAAGAATATTTTTCTAAGGACAACAGAAGGCGTAAATTTTTAAAGAATATTTTTCTAAAGACAATAGAAGGCGTAAATTTATAAAGAATATTTTTCTATGGACACCCAAAATTTGGATTTTTAAAGAATATTTTTCTAAGGACAACAGAAGGCGTAAATTTTTAAAGAATATTTTTCTAAAGACAACAGAAGGCGTAAATTTTTAAAGAATATTTTTCTATGGACACCCAAAATTTGGATTTTTAAAGAATATTTTTCTAAGGACACCAACAATTTGGATTTTTGAAGAAACATTTTCTAAGGACACCAAAAGGCGAGGATTTTTAAAGAAACAAACAAGGCAAGCATTTCTTAAGAATAAAATCCTTTCCACATAGATGAATGGAAAATTGTGAAAATTTTCCAGGATCCTGGTTTAGTACAATAGAAAACCAGTAAGGAAAGTCCAAAAGTCGGACGGGGCCGACTATATGATACCCGACACCACATTGGGTACATACAAGAGATGATAACGCTAGAAGAGACATAGCATCTTTGGATGACCATTGACATGGAATCGGATAAAAAACGAATGTGATATACAGAGATAATAGAACAAATAAAAAACCAAACACATGTCATTCTTACGTCTATAAAAAATTGAATGTCAATCGGGCAAACTTGAATTTTTGTGTAACATTTGTAGGAAATCCGGACAAAATTTTGTATGGGATATATATGTAATTCTGAACCAATTTTGTCCCAATCGGGCAAATATATATAATAATATAAAAATTTGACGAAAATATATATGGGACCTATATCTAAATCTGAACCGATTCCAAAAAAACCATTGGCATACGTCAATCTGGACATAATTCTGTACTCTGTGTAAAATTTTGTCTCAATCGGACCAATATTGGCAATATTTTGCTCTATTTATATAAAATCGAACGAAACTATATATGGGAGGTATATCTAAATCTGAACCGATTTCAATAAAACTTGGCATACATCTATTTAGACCTAATTCAGTACTCTGTGCTAAATTTTGTTTCAATCGGACTAATATTGGGAGTTTGGTGCACCATTTACATAAAGTCGGGCGAAACTATATATGGGAGCTATATCTAAATCTGAACCGATTTTCTCCAATTTCAATAGGGTTCGTACTTGGCCCAATTGAGTGACATGTGCCAAACGTCATCCAAATCGGATCATAAATGCGACCTGTATAATTACTGCTTACTGGTAGTTGTGTAGGATACCGTATGGTCGACCCTGACCGACTATGCTGCTCTCCTTACTATTTTAATTATATTTTCTTAACAATTAATATAATTTCATTATATTTAATATATCTAGTCTATCCAAATTTTATAAAAAAAGAAACCCAAAGTTTCTCCCCAAAAACTATCTATCGAATAAATCTCCACCCCCATTGAATTATTAATATTACCTTCAGATTGTGGAAAGCTACTATAAAGTAAATCATTGGAAACAATATTACCCCAATACTATACAATACAAACTTAAATCTACACCTGCCCTAACGAAATTACCTCTTAAATTTCCCGAATAGCATTTTCTATTTGTACACAAAATAAAACTAATCTCATGAAAAATAAAATATCCATAAAAACAAATTTCCCAGGATGATGTAGTTAGTAAATGAGCTGAAAAAAAAACATTATTCCACTTATATTGCTTTGATTCTGCTCAAAATAGAAGAAGAAGAAAAAACAATTTTATTCGAACATGACAATGTTTGTCCAAGAACCAAAAACTTATTGCAATTTCTTCTATTTTTGGCCATATAAAAATTCCTACTAAATCCAATCTGTTGGCTAACTCAATGGGTGTTGAGTGTGTGTGTGTACGTGCGTGTGGTAGTTAAAAGTTTGGATGTATATGTCGTCACAAATTGGTATAGACTCATTAGAGCAATGCTAAATGGGTATTCGTGTTGTTGAAGGTATGTTCAGATACTCCATGTGATACTCTAGAATAGATATCATTTGATATGTGAAATTGCTATGTATGTGTGTACTCGTGTGTCCTATAATCAAATAAGAGAGCCACTCACTCACCTTGTGTCCTTTGCAGTCTCGTTGCCTAATAACAAAGCAATGAACTTGAAGTTCATGTGGTTAGACAATGGCCAAATATTTGTGACATTTTTTGTTATGAGGCATATGGAGCATTTCTTATCTGAAAGAGGGTAACCAGGGCAATTAGGTAGGAAAGTCTATTGACATTTTACGTAGAATTTTTTCATCCTCATTCACTCACCCCCACTCACTCAATACGTACACACAATACAACAATCAATAATCGTATAAAACAAAGATTAACATTCCTACTGTACATTCCTACTTCGATATCTATATGTGTGCTTGTATATATGTATGTGTGAGTTTGTGTAAGTTTTTGTTCCTCTTATATTTCTGTTTTAAGGCAATAACAATAGTCATAATCATCAGCATCGGCATCATCATGAAAATATCATCTTTTGTGCCACAATCATCTCCAAAGGACATTCGTCCGCACCCCTCCCATGTGCCACTCCATCCATGCCTCGTTATGTCTCAATACAAGAGGCTTTTTAACAGCAGCAGCCACAGACCCTTAAAAACTCCAAAACAAATTGCGGAAACAAAAAATACGAGATGTTTGAATAACAATACAGACATACTTTTCTTCAGTGAATGTTCGAACTGCTCGTACAAAAAGGAAGTATTTGTTGTTGGTTTCTCCATATCTTTTGGTATCGGTAAAGTGTAGCGTAAGTGTTTCCATTTTGACGACAACAGGTGTAACAGAAATATATATATATATATATATGTAAAGAAGTGAAACAAAGTTCTTTGCCACAACCATTATGTATTACAAGTATCGAAATCCATTACCAAAGAAACAAACAAGTCAATGACATTCACAAGAGCAAGGACGATGACAAACACAGTGGTAAGGATTTTTTAAAAATATTTACCCGTGTCTACACAAAAAAAAAAAAGAAAATATTTCGAAAGTGTTGCCAATGTCGTGATTTCTGCATTTTATGAATGCAATTCATAAAACTTTAAATACTGGTTTCTTGTCTGAGAGAATGACAAAAAAAAAACTTTGGAGGGTGTGTGTTTGGTGGTGGTGGCGTTTTTCTATAGCACATTGTAATTCTTCGTCGATTTATTTTTGATTTGATGTTTTCTTCCTTCTTCGTTTTGTCTTGTCTGGATTCTTCTTATTTACCGACATGTCCATGTTCTGCGTCATTAGATTAGGTACACAATGTAAACCATTCGGTTGTGCATTTTATTCGTATCAACACTTGTTTGATATATTATATTTAGCTATTATATCGAAATAATCTGGAAAATCCATATGCGAATTTTGTAACACCAATAAAGTTGTCTGAAATATAGAAACAATTGAATGCTGTACTAGTCACAATCGAGGCAATGGAAAATCGACTGTTGGTAGGAACAATGGGGAGAGGTGGAGGACGAAACCAAAACCTAGTCGAACAATGGACGGTGTTTGTCTTTTGAAAACAAAACAAAAAAATAAAAAAAAGAGGAAGAGGGAGGGAGGCAAAATATGCGCAAATAGTGGTAAAGTAGAGCGAAGTAGGAAAATAGTTGTGATAGTAATGAAATGTTTACATTTCATAGAAAAATAGTACCTTTTTCATGATTATAATAATTTGTTTCTTGTATTCTAAGCGACATACATGGACAATAGAAAATGAATAAAATTATAAAAATATTCATTAACAATTTATTTCTTTGTATAGTAAAATTGAAACACAGGATGCATGTTTCGCTATTAAAACAACGAATATTTCTGAATGCAGATATTTATCTGTTACTTAGAGTCTAATTTTTTAGACCAGAAGAATTATCCTAATATAATACACTTTAATACAAAGGATACGAACCACAAGATGAAGAAAAAGATTTTTTTGGAAATATTTTTTTATTCGAAAATTCTGCAAAAACTTTAAAAATACCAGTGGAGCAATTGATCTCTAATCGGATAGCAGGTTGCAAATATGGCAAAATATTGTTGAGGCTTGGAATTTAAATGTGCAGAAAGTTGAAGTTCAGTGGATGGTGTGTAGACTATCATCGGATTATACTGCTCCGCTCACTGATTTAAACTTCACGAGCTCGAAATGCCAAATTACAGTCACTTCAAAAAACTGAAAATTTTGTCCAAAATTTTATATGAGGTTGTATTAAATCATAGTCCTGTATCGCCCTCTAATAATCCGAAATGCCAAATTACAGCTACTTCGATGGTAAGAAGCGACTCAAAGTTTCAAAATAACGAAAATGTGACGGAAGCCTTGTATGGGAGCCATATTTTTACCCTAAACAACTATGTCGTCAGGGTATTATAGCTTTGTGCAGCTCCAAGAGTTTGTAACGCCGTGAAATATTGGTCCTAGACCCACCTTTATGTATACCGATCATCATATCTCGACTAGCTGAGTCGATCTAGACATGTGTGTCTGCCCATTATAATTTGTAAACACGATACAGGCCACATAGTTAGTCATAAAATGGATCAAATACTTATTTTTTGTCCGTTTTTCTGGTCGCTCCAGAAGCCGCAATTATGGCGAAGGGGTTCGGGCCAAAGAATAAACACGCCTGTTTTGATAAGGATTGTCCAATATTTAGCTGGTCAAGTTGACCCGACTTTTGTGTTACAAAATTTTTATTCTATGACGTATATATTTGCCCCTGAAGGACCTAGACCCGAGAAGTTAATAGTATGTTCAAGAGGAGTGATTGTCCTTTAAATTGGTAATAATTATATGGTCGTATGTACTCAGATGTGCGAGTTAAACTTAAATATTTACTGGTGCTTACGTACTGAGATATTATTTAGTAACCCATTACCACACTAGAGTGCGGAAATATAGCGCTGATCGCTTTGAAATTTTCCATGAGTTTCCAGTTATGGTCAAGAACAACGCCTATAATTTTCGGTGATAATCAGATAATAATTTTGGGATGAAGTGGACCAAAAACTTAACCACTAGTCGGTCTAGAGGGTGCAAACATCGCGAAATATTTTCCATGCTCAGAATATAGAACCACAGAAATTTAGATTTTCGTTGTGTATGGTACCATACGGTTGGCCCCGTCCGACTATACTGCTCCGCTCACTGGTTTTTATTCTTCAGATATGAGGCAAAACCCTTCAAAATACCAAAAATATGTTCTTTTAATGGGGGCTATATATCAAAAGTAGACCGATAAATTTTCATTACCAAACAACCTATGAGTAGTAGCAATGTATGTGCAAAAGATGAAACTGGATATTTAACATTGGAAGCTATATCGGATATTGGAAGCTATATTTGGTGTATTGCACCTTATATTCTTCTGCTTGTACCAAATCCATTTTACACAATTTAAAATCGATTTTGAATTGTCGGTCTGAAGATAGTCCCTACTGGTTGGCGTACTTCTTTGGATAGTTTTCTCGAACAGTATAAAGTCTCGTATGAGGCTAATTAAATATCTGATGTGAAATTTTCGAATCACTTGTTTCACTCTAAATGAGTCTCTTCTAATCGTTGAGTTGAAAGTCAGGACTTTGCGGCAATTTCAACTCATGTGCGTAGCACGCATTTTCGTGAACATCTATCAGAAAATTATGATGTGGTGGGCCACTCAGAATTGTTCGTATGTTGAAACAGAAGTCATCTCATGACCAGTTATTACTTCTCGTCTTCAAAGACCCTCACGGTCGATTGCATTTTTTGTTTCAGGCACCTAGGCATAGCCCCTTGACTCGCCAGTTATGAATTCTGACATTTCGGTTAGATTCTATTAAAGAAATGCAATAGCGCTTCAGGCGGTCAAAAGTATTCTCTGTCATTGAGACATATTGACAATTTGTATTTTAGTTGTAACTTTTGTCGAATATCGAATATCATTTGTTAGGGGTAATTGTTAATGCCCGCTTCTTCATTAGCGGATGTGAGAATTATATACACATGTCTAAATATTTTACTTTGTTCTCACATAGAACCGCATATGCCAGAAGAGCTAAACAACCAACACACCAATATTAACCATAATTAAAATTTTATCAGTTCACCAAAAATTCAAATTGTACCAAATTTAGTACCCATAAGTATGAACTCCCATAACTACATCCATACCCAAATCCTACACTCAAACAGTAACGCTATTTCGAGATCTATCTGTTCACACAAATCCGCATTTAGTACCATTTAGTACACATAAGAACAAATTTCCAAAACATCCTGCACCCTAACTTCAAATTTGAGGATTCCTGCTATACTGCTATACAAATGTCAAGATTCCAGCTCTGTCGGTTCACCCAAATCCAAGTTTGCCACCATTTAGGAAATATTTGTACGAATTTCCAAAACTTTCTACATAGCTCAATTAACTTTCTACATAGCTAACCACAAATTTCACGATCCCAGGATTCCATCTTCATCCGTAGCTTTAAATTAAAACTATACCAAATATAGTACTTTTCGTATACATTAATATGCACTTCCAGAACAACCTCCATTTATCGAACTTAATTCTCAACATTGATTCGCATTCCAAATTTCAAGTTTTTACCTTTATCCGTTCACATGCTAGGAAATTCAAATCAAATTTAGTACCTTTTGGTACTTTTCCGATACTTGTAGTTCGTATTAAAAAAATGTATACATACTCTTCATCAGTGATTATCGTTCCAAATTCAAGAGTTCAAGCTCCGCCGGTTCGCCAATTGCAGTTGGTACCATATTGAGTACTGTTTTGCATTATTCGTTTAGTTCTAGTACAACTTTCCCAGCCTTATCTGGCATATTTGGACTAAGAGTAATTCTCATCCCAAATTTCAAGATGCTAGCTTCCACCGTTTCGTTTGAAGGTTGATGAATTGTCATGTCAGTCAATCATTTTACTGTTTTATTTGTATAGAATACTAAATCTATCATCATTTAACATAGCTGCACATTTATTTAATTTACCTGCATATAATTTATTGAATATTATTAATTCCGACTTTTGGTCGATATTTCTTTATTTATATTTTTTTAATTATTCATTTAATTATTTATTTATTATACCCTACACAACTATGTTGTAAGGGTATTATAGCTTTGTGCATCCCCAAAAGTTTGTCCATCTGTCCATTATAATTTGTAAACACGATACAGGCCACAGTTATGGACCAATCTTCACGAAATTTTGCATGTAGGTTTTTGAAGAAGATCGCTGATCGCTTTGAAATTTTCCATGAGGTTCAAGTTACGGTCACCGACAACGCCTATAATTTTCGGTGATGATCAGATAATAATTTGCGATGAAGTGGACCGACAACTTTTTGTTGGTGTATAAAAAGTACATATATCTTACTCTTCATCAGTGATCATTCCAATCATTCCAAATTTAAGAGTTCAAGCTCCGCTCCATATTGAGTACTTTTTTGCATTATTCGTTTAGTTCTAGTACAACTTTCCCAGCCTTATCTGGCATCTTTGGACTAAGAGTAATCCTCATCCCAAATTTCAAGATTCTAGCTTCCACCGTTTCGTTTGGGGGTTGTATAGACTACTAAATCTATTTATTTAACATTTACATTTATTTAAATTACCTGCATACAATTTATTGAACATTATTAATTCCGACTTTCCGTCAATATTTCTTTATTTACATTTTTTAATTAATTATTTATTTATTTTTTTTTTTTTTTGTAAGTTGTCCTCGGAATGTTGTCGAGTATACTACGAAGGTTATTTGGCCGATATATCGCCATGCACATAATTATTTATTTTTGTACTGTTTAATCGCATTACTCCCGATAATGCCATACATTTTTACTTTCTAGGCATTTTTTGATCATTTTAAGATTAGAACAAAGCTTTTTGTGTATTTCCACCTACTGTGAAACTAAAAATATCGCTTTTCAATAATCAGCCTTTGTAGTATTTTCAAGAAAACTTGTTAAAAAGTTCTTAAAAGGTCAATGGTTCACATAAAGCTATTAACTATTAAGATTCGAGGACAAAGTGTTTTCTACAACTACAATTACATTTCTATTGAAACTCTTTTGTATTTCATGTTTTTTGACAAAACTTGCAATAAGTGGGTTGACAAACATAGCTTATAAATGACATTTAATATTCTCTATATAAACACCTACATTAAACCCTTTTTCAATTTCTCTATCACGTGGGAGTAAAAAATATTTCTTTCATAACAATTTTTGTTGCGAATGCCTTTTAAATTGCCTCCAGACATTTAACACAATTTGCATTTAAATTTATGCATTTCAATTCTTCTTTTTTATTGAAAATTGAAAGTTGTTTCTGCTTTTTGTTCTATTGCGTTTTTTTTTTTATTTAGTTCATCATTCCAGAACAATTTTTTTTTCTTCTTTGAATCCTTTTATCTAATATTAGTTCCCTTAGGATAAAACAATTTAAATGGACTTTTAACACATTTCGTATGCAAGAATAAAAACAAAAGTTAGGCATAGAAAAGAAGTTTATTTCTTTTTCGTTCAACTTTGAATATTGGAATTTTTCTGTTTGAAGTGAAACTGTTTGTTATTCAGCGAATGAAATGAGATTATTGATCAGATGTTAGCCATTTTTAAGAATTTGTTTATGTAAACTTGTACTTGCTTGGAAATTTTTGATAGATTTTATAAGATGTTAAGTGATGTATATTTTCTGAATATAGAATTTTAAACCCTTTTATTAGGTAATTGAAAATGTATGGACTTTGGTGCGTATGACTAACGACAGTACTTATACGCAATATGAACCAAATATTATCGATATGACCCTCAGGTTATTCGATCAATCTCTCAGAATATTGTTGTTATTTAATATTTATTGACATATTACTTCATGAGAATTTTAAATACGTCATAGTTTTACGAACTAATAAATATTTTATGGCCCTTGGTGCGTATTACTAACGACAGTACTTATAAGCAATATGTACCAAATATTTATATGCAATTCATTTTATTTTAGCATCCTTCCAGAATATTGTTGTATTTTTTTTTTAATATTAGAACTTTAGAATTTGTATATGTAAACGTAAAATTGATTTAAAGTGTGTGATATATTTTTTAGGAAATCTAAGTAGCATTTTCAGAAGGTAGAATTTTAAATCCAACAAAAATTTATGGACTTTGGGGCGTAAGACTATCGACAGTATTTATACGTAAAGCTTCATTTACACGATTGATGGTTTCTTCAAAATTTGTCTTTAAAATGCTTCAAACTCGTGTAAACAGCTAAATTTCTCCAAAATTTATTGATCAAAACCTTTGAAGATTTTATTGATGCCGTGTAAATAGCATCAAAATCGCATCTGGCAATATTGTTGACTAGAAATGTTTTGACAGCATGTTCATTCTTTTGATCAATATACATATATCATATGTTTTTATTTACACATTTTTGTTGCGGCAAGTGACAATGGAATTAAATCACTTACGAGTTAAATTATAAATAATAAATTAATATGAGATGGTAAGAGAACGTCAGACTTGAATAGCTGTCCCCAGTTGCTAAAAATCTCAATGTTATTGTCAGGCGTTCTCCGGGGCATATAGATTCCCTATAGTTAGTATTGGCCTTTTCTATTAATGGGGTGACTAGTTCAAGCACAGCATCAAAATCGTCTGGTGATATTCGTGCAAAGTTTTCGTATAGTTCGGGATCATTCCGTTTTATTCGCTCCCTAAAAGAAACATACACACCATCACCTTCCAAAAAAAAGGCCGAACCCAATGTTGCTTTTGTTTTCTTTTTTTTTTCATTGTTATCAGCATTTTGGTCAAACGTTGATCAAAATATTTTGAAATATATTGAAAGAATATTTTGATCAAATTTTTGAAGCGTGTAAATAGGACTTCTAAATATATTTTCAAATTTTTGACATTAGAAATTTTTGATAAATGCCTTCAATCGTGTACATGTAGCTTAATATGTATCTGATTCTTCCAAAATATTGTTGTTATTTAATATTTGTTGTCATATTACTTCATGAGGTAGAATTTTGAAACCGATACAGTTTTATGAACTAGTAAATAGTTTATGGCATTTGGTGCGTATTACTAACGACAGTACTCATACGTAATATGTACCAAATATCCATATGAGATTCCTTCGAGAATATTGATGTATTTTGAAAAGGTTTCTTAAATATTATTTACTAACCTTATACCATAGACAGACGACAGCCTTAATTTGCATTTAAAATTTCTTAATTTGAATTAATATTTACCCCTGACAGACGAGAGTTTCTGCATTTACGAAACAGTTTTTTGCTTCAAAACAATTGTTTTTCTGTGTGTAGGATACAATTTTTTTACATCTGTTTCGATATTTTTCGGGAGTACATCTTTATACAGTAAATGATACATGATATAATGGAGGAATAGCAACTGTGATCATAGCTAAAAAGCTCCCAATTTAAGAATTAGTTGAAATTATTTTCATAAATATAAATAAATTTGACAAGAAACAATTAATGTTCGACAGCATTGCCATATTGAAATTGCCTAATTCAATATAAATTCAGTTTGATTTTGTGCATTAACAACACATAAAAATGAGGATAATGTACAAGTTAATGTGAATTAAGGCTGTCGTCTGTCTAGGCTATTAAACAAATAGTATTTATATTTTAGAATTTTTTACTTTACAAATTTACTATAACTTATAAATAGAGTAACTTCTGGTAATGTGGACCATGCGTCAAATGTGGACCACCCCCCATATCTAAGAAAATGCTTGAAATATGCCAATACCGCCTTGATAAATGTTTTCCTAATTAGTGAAAACAATCATCAAACTTGGTTTTTAATAAATAATTGCAATGTTGAAAATTTAGTAGATGAAAATGTAGCTCTGATTGTGAAAGTGTGATTTGAAAATTTTTTAGCATAATAGTCGAACGATTTTGTAAAATAGTCCAACATTTTGTTTTTCTCGAATATAAAGAGGTTATGTGGGTTTCTTGTTTTCTTTAACAAAAATACACGTTTATCTGTAATTACTTTCGGTTATTTTAATTGTATGTTTTTTATTATTTGTATACTTCATGAGGTAATATATGCACCAAGTATAAATATGAGATGAGGTGCGTATGACTAACGACATCACTTATACGTAATATGTACCACATATCCATAGGAACTTCGGGTTGTTTTAGCATTCCTAGAGAATATTGTTGCATTTTTAAAGCTTCGTTTTTCGAAATACTTTTTAAATACTTTTACTTTATTAAATGTATAATCACATTTTATGTTATTTAATATTTGTGAACTTTTTCATTTGTTTACCCGTCCCTCCATTTAATTTTTTTTATATCATTTGTATATAATATTTTTTCAAATATTGTTTTTCCTACAAAAATTTAATACCACATAAATCACATTAAATATATACAAAAAATCTATATCTTCATTTTTCTTGTTATTGCCTAAATTCCCATATTTAATGCCTCGAGGGTCTACTGGGAATTTCCGCATTATTTTATGATTTATTGGCAATTAATCATTTATTTGTAAATATCTGTATGTAAGTATGTGCTATTATGCTTCGGTATGCATAAGGGAAAATGTTAATAATTTATAAGCCAGAAAATAACCTTGAATTGATTTTTTTTTCACCGAAAATTCAATTAGGCAGATTTGTCATACTTGAATCATTGCTTGTCAAATTTGAAATATTCATTATTGATACTTTTATATAAGAAAGAAAATTACGGAAAAATTTCTCGATAATGGAAGTTATGTAGAATATTTTTTTTATGGAAGAATAATGTAATACTGCATATTATTTTTGGAAAAAAGAAGAAGATAGCATAGAATGAGAAAAAAATTCTAACTTTTTGCGGTCACCACGTATACGTATACGTAAGGACATCAATTATCCATCACATGAAACCAAGTCTAATTGTTCGCATCTGCATGAATACGGTATATGCGGAGGTCCACTATATTATGAAAACCCACACTATATTTTTGCACCCCCCTCCTGAAGGGGGATTAATATGTTAAATTTGACATTCAAAATATTCACCGAAGACTCTTATAAATTATTTAATCAAAACACAACTCTATGTCACTTTAGTCACACCGGTTTTTAAGTTAGAACCTTAAGATTTTGCACATATATGCTTTGCTGATACTCCTAGAATGTTTGTCATAGAAAATAAGATATATCGGTTCACGTTTCAGTATAGCCCCCCAAATAACAGTACGTCTGATCTTCGGTATAGACTGTATTTTCTTCGGGTTCATATTTTGGAATAGCACCCATTTGAGAGTACCACGTCATTTTAGGTATTTTTTACGTCCTTACGTCATTATCCAACCGAAGCAGCTGTAATTTCGCATATCGAGTTTTCAGAGGATGGAATACCTTCTCGCTGAAATGTTTTTACTATGCGCCCATGTTTCGAACTCGTCCTCATGAAAAGGTCTACTATAAGTACACAATACCCGACATTGATTTTTTTATTTAAAAATAATCTTCGGCCTTTTAGATATGGGGGTGGTGTACATTACACGCATAGTTCACATTACCCGAAGTTACTTTAATATTTAATCATTGTCGTGGATTTAATACCAGTAACGCCATCTATCCCACAACCAGGAACTATTAACTTGATCTGCGTTAACTTTATCGACATTGTGTAAGGCCATGGTTTTTTTAATTGCTTCAATTATATTGGGGGTGGATATTTATTTTCTCATTGAGAGAAAACGAAAGAGTTTTGACACAACTGTAAACCCATGTTCGACACACCCCTGTAAGCGTACGCTCAACCAGAGAACACATAGTTAGTACTGTGTATCAACACCCCTCAGTTCCGTCTATGCTGTTGTTGAAGAAGGTTGTCGCGTCGGTTGTTTTCGCGTGTTCAAAATATATCACCACATACGAAGGTAATCGCGAGAGATAAAGTGAGAATTACTCTCACACACTTTATGGTTGTGTGACAAAAAAGAAAAATTAATAAAAATCAACCCATAATCGCGAACGTCGCTTTAAGCCTAGTCGAGCAAAATGAGAAAATTCGAAAATTAAAGTGTGTTAGTGAAATAAGCATTTTTATAATATATAATGAATTTGTGTAAATATAATATTAAAAATATTAAATATAATTATGATCTAATATATATTTTTTTTAAATATTGTGTTGTGAAAAATGTCATAACCTTAATGGTTAGTTTATAAAGGTGTTAAAAGAAGAATGAGTAAAGTAATTACCTTCATATCATTTTAAAATAAATAAATATTAATCAGTATATTTTCTAAGTGTTTGTCTGTGAATCATCAGAATTATACAATTATACTGTCTATGTTCTGAGCGCATCGTTTTATTGGTACGTGGGTATACATTTATAAACCAAATCGTACACATGAAAATGCTTTCATTTTTGAAATTGACACCCGGTTTTCTTTTGTAGCCGAAAACAGGTTTCTTAAAACATGAAATTTTCGATAAACTATAAAACCATTGTTTGTGTAGTTAAACCGTTTATTATGAAATAGTAATATTTTTAAATACAAAACATAAAAAGAGAAAAATATTTAAACAAAAAATTACTTTCAAAATTTAATCGATGACAAAAGTGATATCATTTGTGTTAAAAATGCTTTCGCCAGATTTAAAATGTCAGTATTTTCAAATGGAATACATGGATAAAACCTTCAAAGCGCGATTTGCTGTGTTTTATAAAGTTACAGAATTCTAAACTTAAAATGTGTCGTTTGTTTTGAAAGTGGTTTAAAATCATTTTGAGATATTTAAAGGTTCGGGTTTGAAAAATATTGTTATGTGGTATTAATTTTGTTTTTATATTTAGCCCTTCAACATCATGGGCTATATAACGTAATATGTTTTGGAAACAGATTTAGGGTCGGTAAATCTGTGAACAAGTAAAAAAAAAACTTAGAAAATCAATCCAATAGCATGAAACATAGGAAAATTTGGGATAAAACCAAAAATACCGAAAATTAAAAAAAAAGACGGAAAAAATAATTTTTGTTGTTAAACGAATTCTTAAAGTGCTAAAACTAAAACTCGAATTTAGGAATGATTAGATGGATAATTTATGTGTAACTTAAGCAATAGTCATAGCTAAAGTATGGAAATGCGCTCTTACTGCTATCGGATGGTTACAAAGTAAATTGACCCCATCACTTGTATATGGGCACTTCCGCAGTCACGTACACGACTTTCAGAGGCCAAATCAAACTTTAAATGTTAAATAAATCAAAAACAATTACATTTTTAACAATTCTCCCTTAAGGGGACCCCACTCATTCTCGGTTTCAAAAAATGGAATTTTGTATTTTGATTTAATTCGAAGTTACACTAATTCAAGAATGTCCCAATAAATTGTCAAGTGGAAATCTCAACAAATTTTGAAGATATAGCCGATTTATTACATCAAGTGACGGCAAGAGGGCTTCTCAAACTTAAAACGCATTTTTCTCCAAAAAGCGTTTTTGCGAATGGCGGGCACGATAACTCAAAAACTAATAATCCGATCGATTACAAATTTCGGGACGTTTCTCTGTGAGTGTATAGCTATAGTAAAGACTAGGATAAAGCCATTCGGCGAAGATCTTCCTTATTTTTAACTTAGTTTGTGGTCAAAAATAGGCGATTTTCCAGTTTTAAAGTTCCGCCATTTTGTTAATTGTTGTGCGAAGTCAATAATCCTAGTTCATACGAGAGCCAGACATGTACTCTTTTTAACCACGTTGGAATTTTCGGATTCCGATGTTCCAGTGAGGAGTTATCATGCCCCCTACCAAAAATAAGGACTTTTCTTTAATCACAAAAAACAACAACAAAACTACAACACAATTTTTTGTAAATTATTATTATTTTTTTTCTTTTTAAATCTTCTAATATATATGTGCAAAGTTATAAACCTTAACAAGCATTGGTATTCATTTACCATCCCATTTAAAATCTTAAAAATAAAAAAACGTGAATGGGGGTAGGTTCCCTTAATACTTTTTTGTAGAACTTTAGGAGTAAAAAAATCAGTGGTAAACAAAATTGAGGGCCTCCGGTTTTTATCTTTCTATATAAAAGGCACAAAAGGGCGGTCACTCACGCGGCTTCAAATATACATGACTTTAGACATCATAGCTAATAATGGGAAAACGATGCGAATTGTGTGAATATTTTGAAATTTTATTTTTACCTGCTCTCTTATGTATGTACAAATATGAGAAGCTTTATTATTGCACTTTTAAAATTTCAAAATTTGGCATATCCTTTATTTGCGAAGGATTTTTCTCAGTCACTCACGCGACCTTTTTGATTTTGCAGTTTTTATTTCTACAGTGCCTGCATTTATAGTATTTAAATTGGTATTTATGCTATGAAGAAAAAATGACAAATGCCTTTCTTTGTATTTTTTGCTGTTACTTCACGTATTTAAGCACAATTAAAGAAACAAATTCTTCGACTTTGGTTTACCTTTTGCCGGAAATGCCTATATTCAAAAATTGTTAAATATTCCATCTAATATTTCCCTTCAAATTTTTGAAAATACATTTTTTCGAATGTAACAAATGAAAACAATTGCATTTTTAATATAAATATGGAGAAAGTATCCTGGAAATAATTACACCAATTCAACGATTTTTATTACCGTTTGTAATACCAAAATAAATGACCCTAAGTTATTTATGAATATTGGACCGGCGAAATAAATTGCGGTATTTTATGATATATTTCACCTAGGTGTTTGGGAATTTTTTCTTTATTTGATTTTAAGTTCTTAGAGGACCCGTTGAATATAGCACACAATAACATAACATTGCCCCTTCAAACTTAAAATTAAATTCGAATACAATATTAAAAATAACGCCTATTTAAGAACCAATTTTGTATGAGTATCTCCCAAAACTATTAAATGCCAGACATCAGGCATGTTTTAAGACCTAAAATTTATGAGTGATTTTTTTGTGGACAAATATCTCGCCTTGTGGTATTTAGTTTACAATTCAAAAAAATAAGGACGGACGGATGTGTATGCAAAAATATTCCTCAATCGAGTTGTCTGAAGAAATGTAATCTCAAAAATATAGCCTGCAATAGCCGCCTAAAAAGATATAAAGATTTTTCTTCCTGCAGTTTAGAGTTAGCAGTAAAAAAATTGTGACACCGTGTAATAAATGAATAGTTTCATATATTTCAGAAAAAACTTATAGACCTATAGTGAAAAAATACAAAAATAAATTCCTAATTATGGCCATTAGAGCATTAGCTGGGCAATTGTGCCAGGTTGTTAACTTAATATATTACAACATGGAACTACAATGAACATTATCTTTGAAAACCAGAAATTACAAATTACAGCTACTTCGTTCGGAAAAAAAGGTCAGTATCCTCAAAATAACTTATATCTGTCGGTACCATAATATGTGGGCTATTTCTAAACATGCGCCTTCATATTAAAAATTTCAGCCAGGAGGTATTTTCAGAATTCTTGTTGTTTTATCCAGCATTTGAAAAACATGGCTAATTATACACTTCACCACACTGTGGTACAGGGTATTATGTCTTTGTGCATATGTTTGTAACAGACAAAAAGAATCGATTTATGCATGTCCGCCGGTCCGTCCGTCCGTCTGTCCATGTATTTTTGTTAACAAAGTACAGGTCGCATTTATGATCCGATTTGAATGAAATTGGAGAAAATCGGTCCACGTTTAGGCATAGCTCCCATATAAGGGTACCCCCCAATTTTCGGTATTTTGAGGGTATTTAGCGCGTTTTTTGACTGAATTCGCTGAAATTTGGCACTTTGAGTTCTTATTGGGTAGCAAATCTCCCCACTAAAAATTATAAATATAGGTCTATTTTTTCTGATAGTCCCCATATATGGGTACCCCCAATTTTCGGTATTTTGGGGTTCTTGAGCTCGTTTTATAACTAAATTCTCTCAAATTTTGTACATTGGGTTCTTATTGGGTACCAAATTACTCCACTAAAAATTATAAATATAGGTCCATTTTTTCGGATAGTCCCCATATAAGGGTACCCCCAATTTTCGGTATTTTGGGGGTTTTTGGGGGATCGTATTTTTCGACCGAATTCGCAGAGATTATTATTGGGTAGCAAATCTCCTTATTAAATTACAAATATAGGTCTATTTTTTCTGATAGTCCCCATATAAGGGTACCCCCAATTTTCGGTATTTTGTGGTTCTTGAGCTCGTTTTATAACATTGGGTTCTTATTGGGTACCAAATTACTCCACTAAAAATTATAAATATAGGTCCAGTTTTTCTGGTAGTCTCTATATAACGGTACCCAAAATTTTTGGTATTTTGGGGTTTTGATCGCATTTTTCGACCGAATTGACTGCAATTTAGTACGTCGAGTTCTTATTAGGTAACAAATCTCTCCACTATAAATCATAAAAATAGGTCAATTTTTTCGTTTAGCCCCCATATAAGGGTACCCCCAATTTGCGGTATTTTGGGGTTGTAACAGGCAAACAAATCGAGATTTTTGTTGAAATCGGGTCAGATTTAGATATAGCTTCCATATATAGTTTCGTCCGATTTAAAGTAAATTGTGCACCAAACTCCCAATATTGTTCCGATTGAAGCAACATTTTGCACAGAGTACCGAATTAGGTCCCGACTAATGTATGCGAAATTTCTATATCAACAAGATATTGTAGATATTAACATGTCTTGCATGTACCCATAGTGGTGAAGGGTATCATATAGTCGGCCCTGTTCGACTTTTGAACTTTCCTTACTGGTTTTCATTGAATTCTACATAAAGGAACGATATTTATACAAAATATTTAATATTTTCTATTTATATGTTTTAAATATTTTTTTTTATATGGCAAAAAAATACAAATCTAATAATAATTCTATTCCCCTTTCTCTTTTCAGCAAAAATGACCGTTTAAATTGAAACAACAAAATCAAAATTTTAAATCAATAACAACAACAATACATTTTAAACACCATACATATTCAACAACAATATCCTCATCAAATAATTTTTGTTTGGAAAATTGTTCTTCTTTATATACTGGAAATTCGTACGCATGTTGTCGCCAATGTCAGTAGCAACATTAAGAACATTTTTAACTAAATCTAAAACTATATCAGCGACAACTACAACCATCCCAACCACAACATCAAAATCTACCATACATATGCAATTTAATCAAAATTTTCTAAAATTTGATTAAAACTTCAAAATTAATTTTCTCTACCCAACCCCCCTCACACCCTCTTCTTTTCGAGCAGAATCAATCAGGGAGCAGCAGCAACTTTTTTTCGGTGTGATTGCAAAATTGGTTTTATATTTCTGGAACGTGTTTCGCACTCTCTATTTGTCTTGTGAGAGCACATCCAAGCACAAACACACCCCCTCTCTATTTGGATTTTTCTCTTCTTTGTCGACAAATATCCAACAAAAATAACACCATTCACCATAACTTATCCCAGAAATCTATCCAACTATGAATTTATATCATAATCCAAACAACGATGATGAATGTGACAATTCAATATCATCCCAATGTGAAATCAACACCAAAAATGTCACTTCCACTTCGAACAACATCATCGCCACCACCACCGCCACCAACCGCTGTGGCACTGCAATTCTTCCCTCACACATTTGGCAATGTGAAAAGAAAATGACAACAGCAACAAATGTGAACGTGAATTTTCAAAATGGCAAACTATCATCACAGAGTCAGGCGTTGAAACGACAAGCCCGTTCTGCCACTGTGAGTTGGGCCATGTCAGCATCATCAATGACAGCGGAGGGTAGTGATGAGGCATCATCCACCACCTCCTCCCACTCTTTACACAATGGCAATGCTGATGATGACGATGCCACTGCTTCGACATTTGCTCGTAAATTGTATCACAGTAATACCTGCCCGGAAGAAAAGAAATTGCTAGTGAATACAGAAGCAGCAGCAGCCACAGTCAGTGCAGCAACATCATATATCCATCAAACCCAAAAGTGGCGCGAAAGACCCCGGGGGCGATATCCAACTACCAGTAAGCAGAGTAAGCGTAACAGCAGCCCATCGAAACCAGTGATATGGAATCTATTCAATTTTGGCAAAATGCACAACTTGCATCGACCACAACAAACAACAGCAAAAGCAACAACAACACTAACACAATTGTGTAAATATTTCCTAGTGATGTTAGTTATATTGCCCAGCGTATTGGCTGTACCAAGCCTGGATTTGCAGCACCAACACCACCCACAACAACAGCAACAACCTAATGCATTGCCTTTCCATGAAGGTAAACTAGTAAAGACCAATAGCAACAATAACTACAACAATGCAGCCACCTCAACCACCACCGGTAATAAAGCAGCAACAACGACATTAGCAGGAGCAACAACAGCAATTAGTCAACATGTAAATAGTAGCAATAATTACCAGAATAGCAGCAACAGTCGCCACAACAACAACAATAGTGACAACGACCTGTACATAACCTCAAATGATATGAATGCTACCAATTCGGCTGTTAAGATAATCCTAAATGATTATAGCGATGCCTTCTCACAAATAATCAATAATGAAAATGAGCAACAACGTCAGCAACAGCTGCACCACACTGGCCATCAAAATTCCACAAGTCCTGCTGCTGATGATTATTTATTACAATTTCATGACGATTTGTTAGATAGTTTCCGCGGTACACACAGTCTGCCCCGCCAACCAATGTATACGAATGAATTTGCTGTGCATATTCCCGCTGGACCAGAAATGGCTGATCTAATTGCAAATAGATATGGTTTTACCAATATGGGTCAGGTAAGTTTGGAAAGCAAAATATTTGTTTATTAATTATTTTTAAATGTATAAAATATATTGGAAATCAAATAATATATGGAAATTTTTAAAAATACCAATTTAAAAATCTATTGCAATCATACGTATAACTAACGACATTATTAATACGCCACAAAATTATTTGCAATCGATCAATCGACCACAGTGACGTACCAATCGTACGCCACATTTACTTGAGTTATACCCAAAATAGAAAATTTGTGGTTTTAGACGTGACTTAATTTTGTGTAGTATAATATAATTGTTGTTTATATATCTAATATAAATAAGGCCAAAGTTTATCCTTTTTCCAGTTTTTAATAGTCTAAAGTAATGTTGAGAATATAGGAACTTATATACTGCTTGCAGAGCTATTTAAATAATTTGAGCTGTACACATAAATACGTTCTTTTTAAAAGTATATTTTATATACTAATAAAAAGGCGACTATCTTCGATTGGAAAATTAACAAAATACTTATTAAAAAATTGGCCATATAAAAGCATGGGCATATATTGAACACTTTCTGGACAATGATACGTGTAACTACGCTACAAAAATAAATTACCTATAATCAATATCAATCAATATTGAACAACACTGGCACGTATAAGTGACGACGCCAATCATACGCCAAATCTATTTGAATCGTACACCAAATAGCTAGTTTGTGATTTTAGACTTTTATATTATTCAAAATTTCCTGGTGTAAAGTTTCGTAGTGTTGGTGTCATTAACGGATCTTCTAGGGGTCTTCTTTGGCCAAAATCCATCCTACAGGCACATTTCGTGATGATTGGTCCATAACTGTGTCTTGTATCATGTTTACAAATTATAATGGACAGACGGACGGACGGACAAACATGTCTATGTCTATCGATTCAGCTAGTCGAGGTATGACGATTGGTATTCTTATGATGGGTATAACTTGGTATGATTTTTTAAATTGCTTAATTTTGGTAAATGTTACTTATTCGTAATGAAATTAAAGGAATTGCTAATTTAAGACGGAATAACACTACTTACATTTTTCCTAACCCATTCTGTGATTTGAATTTTTTATGTTCTTAACATGAATCTAAAACATTACATTAACACTATACGATCACATTTTTCTAAGCTAATGGGTTTTGAAGGTAAATTCATCACTTTCTCTACATCTGATAAGAATATTGTGCAAATTTATAATATCATAATACTGTCTAAAAGTCCTCATCCTCGAATCCTCAGTGGGAACATTTTCTACTGAAGATACCTTAAAATATCAAATTACAAACATAATCGTCAAAATACCAAAAATCGCTATATATTGCTGCGTATAAGTAGTGGTATCGATCATATGGCACATATTTCCCGTAGGGCGTATAAGTAGTGACATCGATTATACGTCACCTGTATAAAAATGCATTTTTAACACATAATTGTGCAGTTTTTTGTTTTGTTGTGTTTTTTTTCTACGCCCTGTATGATCCTTAAAAAATTATTTAAAAAATCTACGCCCTGTATGTTCCTCAAAAAAAAAAAAAAAATATTTAAAAAATCAGATTTGAATGAAATTTGGCACAGCTCATATATTTGCCCCAAGGACTAACCCTATTGAAATTGATGAAAATCTGTTCAGATTTAGATATAGCTCCCATATAGTGTCGCCCAATTTAAGGTAAATGGTGCACCAACGTCCCTACAAATCTTTTGAATTTCACGAATTTTGGCATAGCGTACTAAATTAAGTCTAGAATAATGTGTACCAAGTTTCGTGGAAATTCAGATTGATTCAGATTTGTATATAGCTCCCATATATATTTTCGTCCGATTCACTTCAATTGATGCACAAAAGTCCCTTGGTTTACTTAAAATCGGACGAATATATATATATATATATAGGAGGTGTATGTAAATCTGAACCGATTTTCACGAAGCTTTGCACACATCATTCTAGACTTAATTCAGTACCCCAGACATAAAATTCGTATAGATAGATTTGCACGAATTTATTCTGATTTGATGATACGGGGTTGCCCATATTCGACGGACCCATGTTTTTTTTTTTAAATCAAAGAACAAAATAAAAATTTGGCAATGTTAATCATTTAATTTGTTCCAAGTAGATTTGTTTACATACATTTTTGAATATTATATCTCTCAAATGGCCGCCTCTGGCGTTGATGACGTATTGTGCCCTTTTTGCTGCATTTTCCATGGTTTTTTGCCAACATTTCGGGCGGAATAGCGGCTATTTCTTCACGAATGTTGTTATTTAGCTCTTCTACGGTCCTTGGCTTCTTAACGTAAACCTTTGACTTCAAATATCCCCACAAAAAGAAGTCAGGCGGCGTCAAATCGGGTGAAAGCGGTGGCCAGTCCAAATCACCACTTTTCGACATAAAACGGCCCGGAAACAAATTCCTCAGAAAATCGATAGTTATGCGACTTGTGTGCGGTGGAGCGCCGTCTTGTTGAAACCAGAACTGCTTCATACGCTTTCGACGAATAATTGGCATCACAGAATTGGTCATCATGTCGCGGTAACGCTCCTGATTGATGATAACAGCATGGCCATTTTCATTTTGGAAGAAAAACGGCCCAATGACCGTTTTCGCACTAACGTCGCACCAAACTGTGACTTTTTCGTCTTGAAGAGGCACTTCTTGAATCTCCTGAGGATTTTCTGTGGCGTAAATACGGCAATTTTGCTTATTTACGGTCCCATTCAATGTGAAATGGGCTTCATCGGACATGATAATTTTATTCCAAAATTGCTCGTCATCTTCGGCCATTTCGATGACTCTTTGGGCCCATTCCTATCGACGAGCTTGTTCGCAGGCAACATTCTGCGTCAATTGAATTTTGTACGGGAGCAAATGCAAATCAATGCGAGTAATCCGTTGTAAAGTGGACCGAGCCATGCCCAACGGCTGAGAATGGCGTTTTTGGGATGTTCTTGGGGACCTTTCAACACTGGCTCGTACGGCAGCGATATTCTCGGCCGATCGCCTTGGTCGACTTTTATATTGCATCTTCGGATTGGAAAGAGCCTTACCAGTCGAAATTTTTTCGTATAAACGCTTAATGGTGCTCTTAGAGTTTTCGCAATTGACTTCTTCTGTTGAATGTAAATTTAAACTATTTCAGAGCGCTCGCGTGTCATGTATTGGTTGATGGTAAAAATCTGCTTGGACTGACGCTTCAAACGCGGTATGTCGTTAAGCGATGTGCCATCTCTGTCAAAAGTTATGGCGTTGCCAGATGGGTCCATCGAATATGGGTAACCCTGTAGCTCCCCTATATATTTTCGTCCGATTTAATGTAATTGATGCACAAAAGTCCCTATATATCATTCGATTTGCATGAATTTTGGTCTGGGGTACTGAATTAAGTCTAGAATGATGTGTGCAAAGCTTCGTGAAAATTTACATTCACCTCCTATATATATTTTCGTTCGATTTTAATTATACGAAGTAATCAATGGATGTCTGATTGAGATTAAATTTTAAACCGTGCAGCATACCCAATGGCGTGTGTCAAGTTTGCTTTAAATTGATTTACAAAATTTAGCATAGGTTGCACAATGACATGCGTAGGGATTGATGTTAGTCGGTTTAGATATAGATAAAGATCACATATTTTAGTTCGTCCAATTTCATGCCAATGTTCATTCAAAAAGGCGACGTCTGTTAGGATACATATGTAGAATATACCCAAAGTGGTGAAGGTTATCATATAGTCGACCCCGTCCGACTTTACTACTTTCCTTACTGGTTTAATCTAATTCTTGTGTACTTACTTAGCTGGCTTGTTACAGAACGGTTGTTCCATAAGCCGAGCTTAAAAAAGATTTCCAAGCGCGTCGGTCTTGTGCGCAAATCCACCAATTTGGAAAACCACGTTCCAAGATGTTGCTTTCTACTTGTTCTTTCCATATAATTCCTGGCCTTCCCCTTCTACGGGAACCATCAGTAGGCTCGTTTTTAAGCCTTTTGAGCTGGGGCATTCTCATTCATCCGCACAACATGGCCTAGCCACCGTAGTCGCTGCAGCTCAATACGACTGACTACGTCGTGTGTAGTCCTCAAAAAAATTGTTGTTGCAGTATTTTTTATAATAGTAGATTTAACTGGTTTAATTTTCATAGGTTCCATATTTTTTATGATATTGACTCCGGTTATTTTTTTACTATTTCCACAAATACTATAAACATCTATGTATTTTGCTAATTTTGTACAGACACGACAGGGGTTTTTTGCTTTCGTTTTTGCTGAATGACATATTGCCAAAAATTAAGTAAATATTTATTGTGGATTAAAACTTTTTATGGGCCTAAATGTACTGGAAACATTTGCCTAAGTAGCAAATGAATCATGAAAACAATGACTGATATTGATGTATCTATGTTTGTTTGAGTGTGTATATGTATGTATATGTCCACGAATTTAATAGCATGCCTTTAGGCTTTTGAGCATTAAAAAGAAATGCGTAAAGGCAAAAACAAGTAGCTTATAGTACAAACAATATATAATAGCTGATTGTATGGCAGCAAAAGACCTACAAAATGTTTATCATAAAAATATTTGCTTATTTTCGGTTTATGACGACATCGTAAGTACATCGCGAATGAATTGCCACCGCCTTATATAGTATATTTTTATTAATCGTAAACCATTTGAATGTCCTTCCTTTGTTTTCTTCCAATGAAAATCTATATAGGATTTAATAACAACACAGCATAATTTCAAGAGTTTGATATTTATAGAAACAAACATACATATGTTTTCAGTTTGTTTACTTTATGAACAATATAGCTCGCCTCTACCCTCTGCAATTCAATGACCTTCACGCATACTGCTTTACCATATGAAAGGAAAACAAAAAATCCTATTCATATTAATTTTATTGCTTTTATCATCAAGTAAATGACCAATGAATGAATTTATATAAATTATTTGGCCCCCGCCATCACACGAAATATCCACACCCATGGGAAAATTCCGACAGATTGGCATTTATATGGTTAATGTTGTATAACAATAGGATACGATATAATCAAGGATGATAAAGCTAAAACAAAATTCATGTTGCTTAGTCTTAATTTTCTCCAATGGGGAAAACTATTTTCTATACTTGGGAAGAGTTACCCTTTATAAATAAGCCATTTCAAAAGCCGTACCAAAATAGACCAATGTTTGTTTGTCTATATTCCGAGAAAAATTCTAAATTAAATATGAGATTATTTTTAATTTATATTACTTTAATAAATTAATTTTTTATTATGTATACTTAGTCGTCATGTCAAATTACCACGAAAATTATAATATGTTCACACCTTTGTCCAGTATCCATTTCAGAAAGTACATTACTATTATTAGTTCGTGGAAATGAAAAAATAATTTGGAAGCGAAAAGCTAATTTGTTATTCGTGGAAATGAAAAAATAATTTGGAGGCGAAAAGCTAATTTGTTAATTGTGTTGGATGGGGTTTAAATAAATGCTATAGTTACGTGTGGTAAATTACAATAATTTGTAACACCCCGAAATATGCAATTAATAATACTTAAATGGAAATCCCTGAATGTAGGCCACATGAAATATGAGTGTGTTTAATATATAAATAAACATATTGTGGTAGGAAACGATTCATATGTATAAGTAGTATTAAACAGGATGTTATTAAAGTGTAGAGATAAATATTTTATTAGGACCATACAAGGCGTAGATTTTTTAAATAATTTTTTTTCAAAGGTCATACAAGGCGTAGTTTTTTTAAATAATTTTTTTCAAAGACCATACAAGGCGTAGATTTTTTAAATAACTTTTTTCAACGACCACACAAGGCGTAGTTTTTTTTAAATAATTTTTTTCAAAAACCATACAAGGCGTAGATTTTTTAAATAACTTTTTTCAACGACCACACAAGTCGTAGTTTTTTTTTAAATCATTTTTTTTTTTCAAAGACCATACAAGGCGTAGATTTTTTCAATCAGTTTTTTTAAGACCATACAAGGCGTAGATTTTTTCAATCAGTTTTTTTTAAGACCATACAAGGCGTAGATTTTTTAAATAACTATTTTCAACGACCATACAAGGCGTAGTTTTTTTAATCATTTTTTTTTCAAAGACCATACAAGACGTAGATTTTTTATATAACTTTTTTCAACGACCATACAAGGCGTAGATTTTTTAAATAACTTTTTTCAACGACCATACAAGGCGTAGATTTTTTAAATAACTTTTTTCAACGACCATACAAGGCGTAGATTTTTTAAATAACTTTTTTCAACGACCATACAAGGCGTAGATTTTTTAAATAACTTTTTTCAACGACCATACAAGGCGTAGATTTTTTAAATAACTTTTTTCAACGACCATACAAGGCGTAGATTTTTTAAATAACTTTTTTCAACGACCATACAAGGCGTAGATTTTTTAAATAACTTTTTTCAAATAATTTTTTTTCAACGACCATACAAGGCGTAGTTTTTTTAAATCATTTTTTTCAAATAATTTTTTTTTTCAACGACCATACAAGGCGTAGTTTTTTTAAATCATTTTTTTCAAATAATTTTTTTTTTCAACGACCATACAAGGCGTAGTTATTTTAAATAATTTTTTTCAAATAATTTTTTTTCGAAGACCATACAAGGAGTAGATTGGCGTAATTTGTGTACCCTTCACCACACTGTGGTACAGGGTATTATGTCTTTGTGCATATGTTTGTAACAGGCAAAAGGAATCGAGATAGACCCATGGTTGCTTCTGAGAATATGCATAGAATCACTTTCTGAGTCGATATACGCATGTCCGTCCGTCCATGTATTTTTGTTAACAAAGTACAGGTCGCATTTATCATCCGATTTGGATGAAATTTGGCACAGTCAATTATTTGGCCCGGAGACGAACCCTATTGAAATTTGGAGAAAATCGGTTCAGATTAAGATATAGCTCCCATATATAGTTTCGTCCGAAAAAATGTTGCACAGAGTTCCGAATTAGGTCTAGACTGATGTCTGCGAAGTTTTGTTAAAATCGGTTTAGATTTAGATATAGCTCCCATATATGCTTTCGTCCGATTTTTTGGTGAATGATGCACCAAACTCCCAATATTTTTCCGATTTGGACAAAATTTTGCACAGAGTACTGAATAAGATCCAGACTGATGTCTGCGAAGTTTTGTTAAAATCGGTTCAGATTTAGATATAGCTCCCATATATAGTTTCGTCCAATTTGTTGGTGAATGGTACACCAAACTGCCAATATTTGTCCGATTGGGACAAAATTTTGGACAGAGTACTGAATTAGATTCAGACTGATGTCAGCGAAGTATTGTTAAAATCGGTTCAGATTTAGATATAGCTCCCATATATAGTTTCGTCCGATTTTATGTGAATGATGCACCAAACTCACAATATTTGTCCAATTGAGACAAAATGTTGCACAGAGTACTGCATTAGGTCCAGACTGATGTCTGCGAAGTATTGTTAAAATCGGTTCAGATTTAGATACAGCTCCCATATATAGTTTCGTTCGATTTTTTGTGAATGACGCACCAAACTCCCAACATCTGCGAAGTTTTGTCAAAATGGGTTCAGATTTAGATATAGCTCCCATATAAAGTTTCGTCCGATTCTATGTGAATGATGCACCAAACTCTCACCATTTGTCCGATTGGGACAAAATTCTGCACAGAGTACTGAATTACATTCAGATTGATGTCTGCAAAGTTTTTTTAAAATCGGTTAAGATTTACATATAGCTCCTATATATAGTTTCGTCCGATTTTTTTTTTTTTTTTTTTTTTTTTTTTTGTGAATTATACACCAAACTCCCAGTATTTGTCTGATTGAGTAAAATTTTGCATAGCGAATGCTATTGGGGGAAAAAATAATGCGTAATAGGGTTTGTTGAAATCGGTTCAGAGTTTGATATAGGTATTATATATATTTTTGTTCGATTTTATGTAAATAGTGGTTACACGAAATTTGGCAGAGGGTATTAAATTGAATATAGTGAATACAAAAGACAAATGGTTTATACAACTGCTACTCAATTGGGTCCATGTGTTTATAATATATAATTTGACTCGATTTCATACAAATGATACACCAAGGAATCCAAGTCTGTCCTTTTTGCATGCAACTTTTTCATTGATTTCAGAATGGTATGTGTTTGGGTTTTTCAATTGGTTCAAATATTTAACTAGATAGCACATTTAATTTTGACTTTTGAACTTTCCCTACTGGTTTTTAATTAATTTTTTTCAAAGAGCTCTCCATACTGGTTTTTAATTGATTCTTTTTTTTTCAAAGACCGAACAAGGCGTAGATAGGCGTAATTATTTTTTAATATATTTTTTTTTCAAAGACCATACAAGGCTTAGATTTAAATATATGTATATATATATATATATATATATATATATATATATATATTCCTAGCTGACTTCCAGCAACATTCTCATTATTTCTCTCTAAAGAAATAAAAACATTAAGCATTTTTTGTTCCAGGAATAGCTGAAAAAACCCGAATTATTTTACCCATGATAATATTAACTTATATTGATGCATTTTTCCATTTATTTGTTTCTCATATAAAAATTACCTGAAAATATTTGCATTTCATTTTGTTCACATTTTTTCCCACACCCCTGGGAACCATTTATATAACATGGTTTTTTATTTATTATCTATAGAATAATATTTCACCTTGATTAATATAACATTTTTTGTTTAACTATTTTTATTTTGTTTTGGTATATCAGTTGACTTTTTTTACTTTGTTTTGAAATATCACATAAATACTTGAAAAAAAAGTGTAGAGAAAATATTTGTCTTTCATTTATATTTTATGTACAAAATTCTCCCATGGGCTGCATTCCAAAAAAAAATCGTTGATGCAATAATATGTTTTCATATGGCGAATCCTTTTTGGTTTTGTTTAATAGTTTATTTTCCATGTTTGTTTTTTTATAATTGTTCATTTCAAGCAATTAAAAATAAATTCAATGAAACATTAATAGTATATATGAAGTGGTTTTGTTCTTGTTCTTGTCGGAATTGTGTAAATGATTAATATAGAATCAATTTTCAATTAATATTATTAAGTTGAAATGTGTAATATATTCTGCCATCTCAATTAATTAAAAAAATTTGAGACAGACAAATTTTCGATGAGGTGGTAGAGAGCAGTATAACAAAAATTAAAACTGACCCAAATATTATTAATAATATAAAGGATATTGACCTAAAAATATCGGTTAAAAATCCAACTCTATTGTAGACCTTCAAAAAAAATATTCTTTAAAAATCCAACTCTATTGTAGACCTTGCAAAATAAATCTTTAAAAATACAACTTTATTGTGGACCTTGAAAAAACATCTTTAAGATTTTGAAAAAATATTCTTCTTTTTGCCTTTGAGAAAATATTCCTTAAAAAATCTACGCCTTGTGTTGGACCTTGAAAAAAATTATTTTGTGGTGGTCCTTAAAAAAATCGTTGACAAATCCATGCTTGTCGTGAGTCCTTCAAAGATATTCTTTGACAAATCTACGCTTCCCTTCAAGGAATATTCTTTGACAAATCCACGCTTGTTGTTGTCCCTTCAAAAAATATTCTTTGACAAATCTACGCTTGTAGTTGTCCCTTCAAGGAATATTCTTTGACAAATCCACGCTTGCAGTTGTCCCTTCAAAAAATATTCTTTAAAAACTCCACGCCTGTGTTAATCCTTAAAGAAACATTTTTTTTAAATCCACGATTTTACGCCCCTTATAATTTTGATATATGTTTATAATATCCAACATCTAATTAAAATCGATGTTCTCCATTCTATTCAAATTATTATCCTTATCTTTCATCCGAACTAAAAATCATTTAAAAATAAGATTTGCAAAATCCAATCGGAAATAAAACCACTTTCAGGGCAGATGAAAAATACAAACACAACTACAAAATATTATGACCTCAGACACTTCAAACACACACACACTTACTCCCACAGTCAGTAGCCGCCGCTGGCCTTTTAAAAGGGGAGAATTTTTACATATGGAACATATTATATAGACACTCAAACTTTAAACGGACCGACAACACTTTTGACAATGATAGTAAATTTAGGGCAATATCAAAATAAGACATACAAACTTGAACACACACTGACACATTTCCCAACTCCTAACAATGCCAACATCATAAGACGTAGGCAAATCTTATATATCCGTTGATCTATGCTTTTAGTGTGTGTTAGTTCATAGTTTATATTATTTCCTTATGCTTATCTCACTCTTTCGTCTCGTCTCAAAATCCAAAGTGATCTCTCTCTTGGCCTTTCTTACTTGCAGTTAGGTTCAGATCTATGCATATGTGGGGAATGAATTTTTAGTTCAGGAAACAGAACAACAACTAAACAAGTTTACAAAGCAATTGTAATACTTGTACCAACAACAAAAACACATACTACGTACGTATGTATGTGTGCCTGTAGTTGTTGCTGCTGTTGTTGGCAAACAAACATAAGCATTGTTTTAAAGGATACATGGCCGTAGTATGTCTGCAGCCACTTCATATTGTTGTGAACATAAAATGGGTAACATTTAGATATACACATACTAACAAACACACACACACACATACACGGAGAGAAGAAATGCAAGGGAACTCACTGAAATACATACATATACTGCAACAGGCATACAATCTATCTACCATGCAAATATGATTGTTGACAGTACAATTGTAACAAACACACACACATACACATATGTATATATACACACTCGTATATACTATGTGTCGATAAGACACCTAGAGTGTGTTTGAATGCTCAACACAACCAATAGGCATCGTGAGCTGTTCTGTTATGGCTGCCGTAGCCGTAGGATTCAACAGCAGTGAAAAGAATGGCCAAGTTTGTCTGTCTGTTTACTTATTTAACAAACATCAATGAAAACAAGAACATCCTTTAACATGAACATTTTGGTTATGTTCCTTGTTGTAGTCGTATATATACATATAGATTTGGTATTGACATGGTTTGTTCAAAATGTTTAGTTGTAGCCTACATACGGACATCGCTAGACTACTTAGTCCAAAATTTAAGTAATGCAAATTCAATGAGTGAATTTTTTTAAATAATATATTTTCAAGGAACAACAGAAGGCTTGGATTTTTTAAAGAATACTTCTTCAAGGACCAATAGAAGGCTTTGATTTTTTAATGAATATTTTTTTCAAGGTCGAAAACAGGAGTGGATTTTTTAAAGAATAATTTTTCTAGGCCGGAAACAGGACGTGGATGTTTTAAAGAATATTTTTTTCAAATCCGAAAATAGGCGTGGATTTTTAAAGAATATTTTTTTCAAATCCGAAAATAGGCGTGGATTTTTAAAGAATAATTTTTTCAAGGCGTAAGTTTTTAAAATTATTAAGGTCGAAAACAGGCATAGATTTTTTAAAAGTATCAAGGTCGAAAACAGGCGTAGATTTTTTTGAAAGTGTCAAGGTCGATTTTTAAAAGTATCAAGGTCGAAAATAGGCGTAGATTTTTTAAAATTATCAAGATCGAAAACAGGCGTGGATTTTTTTTAAAGTATGAAGGTCGAAAGCAGGCGTAGATTTTTTAAAAGTATCAAGGTCAATAACAGGCATAGATTTTTTAAAAGTATCAAGGTCGATAACAGTCGTAGATTTTTTATAAGTATCAAGGTTGGGAAAATAGAAATCCAAGTCAAAAGGCTACAATTGTGAATGTTGTGTGTGGTTCCGATACTGTAACAGCCAATTATGTGCAATTTTGGTTTCTTAGATTCCTTTCAGGAATTTTTGATGTTAAAGATGCAGCAGTCGTAATATAGTCCAGGAGCTAAAAATCGATCTGAATGAATTGAGGTCCTCAAGAATTTAGTGGCAAGTATTGCCCCCACGGACGAGGCAATCAAATTAAAGCTTGTGAGGAAGAGAGACATTCCCCACCTACAAAAAGCTACGGTCTTCGTCAGAGGTTGGGGCAGCGACTTCACGACAGAGGACATGCTTGAAGTCTTTGGTCTGCAAAACAAGTCACTGCTGGTGAAGAAATGGGAAGTCTTCCACAGAGAGGAGAACAAAGACGGGACCCTCCTTGTGGTAGGCTTGGACAGGTCTTCAATGGCAAGTCTGGCCAAGACTAAAGGCAAAGCCCACTACGTGTCAAACGCTGTCTACTTCAAGATCGGGAAGGCGAGGATCGGAGAAGAAGAAGCCATAAAGAGTAGCGAGGGAGAAAAACCCAACAACCAATTATTCTATGCAAATACAGGTGCATTTGGAAAAGTTGCCAGTGTATGTAAGAAGGAGGGTTGACCTCTGTTCTGAAACCAATTCTATTAAAGTATGATATGAAAGATACTTAAAACATGTCTCGTTTTATTAAAAATTTAATTAAGTGAAGGTTGTGTAGGATATCATATGGTCATAACCTTCTGATTATAATACTTCACTTACCTGCTTTTGATTTTTTGATGATTACGAACTTCAGAATTTTCATCAAAAAATTAATTTGCGTTATGATCTCAGTACTATTTCTTAAGAGAAACAATCAATCCTAAGAGCTCGTTACAATGATTAAATATGCAAACTCAATTCAGTATTTTCTATTGAGTTTATTGTTTTCCTATGTGAACCCAACAGTACAATCCACACAAATTGTTTTATGTTCATATAAAAAAACCTCCAGACAATTGAATATTCTTTACAAAATTGTCTACTGTATCTCTTCTTCTTCCCCCAAAGATCCGTAACCTACTTTTCCGGAGGTTTACTTCATTGACACAACTTTAACAACAAAAGCAACAAAAACAAAAAACGATAAACTAGTTCAAGACTTAGAAAAATATCTACCTAAGAGTAGTGCAATAGGCAGACATTCGAAAATATTGAATACTAACCGGATATTTCCTACTCAACTTTAGAGAATTTTGGCAAATATTTATTAGAAGGCATCATCAAAATAAATATGCACGCACACACACACACATGTACATCTGTACACCTACTACACTACTACTACTCAACACATATAAAAATTTTGTTTTGCAAGGACATTGCTTGCAGGCAACATTGTCACTGCATTTCAAATAGTAGTAGAGTCAGTTGCTCCTTCTTGCATATTTTTCCTTAGTATATGTATGTGAGTAATTTCGTACATTTTAAGTTTTCCCAGAAGCAGACGAACATGGAGATATATAGGCTGTTGATGAAAATAACAGCAACAACAAAAAATTTATGAAACGAGTAATATGAGTTGGGGTTTACAACAACAGCAACACCGACAAGAATTAGAATCTAAATTCTAGTTGTAATTGTGTGTGTAACGGAAATGTAATTAAATATTATGCATGTTAAACACTATGCGTGTGTGTGTGCACTCCTAATGCACTGATTCCCTAGGTGTCCCAGCTCTCCCTCTATCATTTTATTTCTCATTTCTTCGTCCTCCCTACTAACTTCCAGTGCCAGATAGTGAACATATTTTCACACATATTTGATTGCTTTTTATGGATATTTATATATGTGTGTGTTTACTTGTGTATGTTTGCATTTATGTGGCATTGTTATTAGAACATTTTTCATTATTCTTTTTCTACGTTGCCACTTGGTGAGCTTTATTTAACACTCAGTCGCTCAAACATGAACACTCACTTACAACGGCACTTAGCAGACAGACAGGTTACCAACATATTTCCCAAAGACATACCTACAAATATTCCTTCAAGGAATATTCTTTGACAAATCCACGCTTGCAGTTGTCCCTTCAAAAAATATTCTTTAAAAACTCCACGCCTGTGTTAATCCTTAAAGAAACATTTTTTTTAAATCCACGATTTTACGCCCCTTATAATTTTGATATATGTTTATAATATCCAACATCTAATTAAAATCGATGTTCTCCATTCTATTCAAATTATTATCCTTATCTTTCATCCGAACTAAAAATCATTTAAAAATAAGATTTGCAAAATCCAATCGGAAATAAAACCACTTTCAGGGCAGATGAAAAATACAAACACAACTACAAAATATTATGACCTCAGACACTTCAAACACACACACACTCACACTTACTCCCATAGTCAGTAGCCGCCTCTGGCCTTTTAAAAGGGGAGAATTTTTACATATGGAACATATTATATAGACACTCAAACTTTAAACGGACCGACAACACTTTTGACAATGATAGTAAATTTAGGGCAATATCAAAATAAGACATACAAACTTGAACACACACTGACACATTTCCCAACTCCTAACAATGCCAACATCATAAGACGTAGGCAAATCTTATATATCCGTTGATCTATGCTTTTAGTGTGTGTTAGTTCATAGTTTATATTATTTCCTTATGCTTATCTCACTCTTTCGTCTCGTCTCAAAATCCAAAGTGATCTCTCTCTTGGCCTTTCTTACTTGCAGTTAGGTTCAGATCTATGCATATGTGGGGAATGAATTTTTAGTTCAGGAAACAGAACAACAACTAAACAAGTTTACAAAGCAATTGTAATACTTGTACCAACAACAAAAACACATACTACGTACGTATGTATGTGTGCCTGTAGTTGTTGCTGCTGTTGTTGGCAAACAAACATAAGCATTGTTTTAAAGGATACATGGCCGTAGTATGTCTGCAGCCACTTCATATTGTTGTGAACATAAAATGGGTAACATTTAGATATACACATACTAACAAACACACACACACACATACACGGAGAGAAGAAATGCAAGGGAACTCACTGAAATACATACATATACTGCAACAGGCATACAATCTATCTACCATGCAAATATGATTGTTGACAGTACAATTGTAACAAACACACACACATACACATATGTATATATACACACTCGTATATACTATGTGTCGATAAGACACCTAGAGTGTGTTTGAATGCTCAACACAACCAATAGGCATCGTGAGCTGTTCTGTTATGGCTGCCGTAGCCGTAGGATTCAACAGCAGTGAAAAGAATGGCCAAGTTTGTCTGTCTGTTTACTTATTTAACAAACATCAATGAAAACAAGAACATCCTTTAACATGAACATTTTGGTTATGTTCCTTGTTGTAGTCGTATATATACATATAGATTTGGTATTGACATGGTTTGTTCAAAATGTTTAGTTGTAGCCTACATACGGACATCGCTAGACTACTTAGTCCAAAATTTAAGTAATGCAAATTCAATGAGTGAATTTTTTTAAATAATATATTTTCAAGGAACAACAGAAGGCTTGGATTTTTTAAAGAATACTTCTTCAAGGACCAATAGAAGGCTTTGATTTTTTAATGAATATTTTTTTCAAGGTCGAAAACAGGAGTGGATTTTTTAAAGAATAATTTTTCTAGGCCGGAAACAGGCGTGGATGTTTTAAAGAATATTTTTTTCAAATCCGAAAATAGGCGTGGATTTTTAAAGAATATTTTTTTCAAATCCGAAAATAGGCGTGGATTTTTAAAGAATAATTTTTTCAAGGCGTAGGTTTTTAAAATTATTAAGGTCGAAAACAGGCATAGATTTTTTAAAAGTATCAAGGTCGAAAACAGGCGTAGATTTTTTTGAAAGTGTCAAGGTCGATTTTTAAAAGTATCAAGGTCGAAAATAGGCGTAGATTTTTTAAAATTATCAAGATCGAAAACAGGCGTGGATTTTTTTTAAAGTATGAAGGTCGAAAGCAGGCGTAGATTTTTTAAAAGTATCAAGGTCAATAACAGGCATAGATTTTTTAAAAGTATCAAGGTCGATAACAGTCGTAGATTTTTTATAAGTATCAAGGTTGGGAAAATAGAAATCCAAGTCAAAAGGCTACAATTGTGAATGTTGTGTGTGGTTCCGATACTGTAACAGCCAATTATGTGCAATTTTGGTTTCTTAGATTCCTTTCAGGAATTTTTGATGTTAAAGATGCAGCAGTCGTAATATAGTCCAGGAGCTAAAAATCGATCTGAATGAATTGAGGTCCTCAAGAATTTAGTGGCAAGTATTGCCCCCACGGACGAGGCAATCAAATTAAAGCTTGTGAGGAAGAGAGACATTCCCCACCTACAAAAAGCTACGGTCTTCGTCAGAGGTTGGGGCAGCGACTTCACGACAGAGGACATGCTTGAAGTCTTTGGTCTGCAAAACAAGTCACTGCTGGTGAAGAAATGGGAAGTCTTCCACAGAGAGGAGAACAAAGACGGGACCCTCCTTGTGGTAGGCTTGGACAGGTCTTCAATGGCAAGTCTGGCCAAGACTAAAGGCAAAGCCCACTACGTGTCAAACGCTGTCTACTTCAAGATCGGGAAGGCGAGGATCGGAGAAGAAGAAGCCAAAAAGAGTAGCGAGGTAGAAAAAACTCAACAACCAATTATTCTATGCAAATACAGGTGCATTTGGAAAAGTTGCCAGTGTATGTAAGAAGGAGGGTTGACCTCTGTTCTGAAACCAATTCTATTAAAGTATGATATGAAAGATACTTAAAACATGTCTCGTTTTATTAAAAATTTAATTAAGTGAAGGTTGTGTAGGATATCATATGGTCATAACCTTCTGATTATAATACTTCACTTACCTGCTTTTGATTTTTTGATGATTACGAACTTCAGAATTTTCATCAAAAAATTAATTTGCGTTATGATCTCAGTACTATTTCTTAAGAGAAACAATCAATCCTAAGAGCTCGTTACAATGATTAAATATGCAAACTCAATTCAGTATTTTCTATTGAGTTTATTGTTTTCCTATGTGAACCCAACAGTACAATCCACACAAATTGTTTTATGTTCATATAAAAAAACCTCCAGACAATTGAATATTCTTTACAAAATTGTCTACTGCATAATATCCTTTCTTCCTCTAAATCTCCCTAACCTACTTTTCCGGAGGTTTACTTCATTGACACAACTTTAACATATAAGGCACCAAAAACAAAAAAACGATAAACTAGTTCAAGACTTAGAAAAATATCTACCTAAGAGTAGTGCAATAGGCAGACATTCGAAAAAAATGAATACTAACCGGAAATTTCTACTCAACTCTAGAGAATTTTGGCAAATATTTATTAGAAGGCATCATCAAAATAAATATGCACGCACACACACACATGTACATCTGTACACCTACTACACTACTACTCAACACATATAAAAATTTTGTTTTGCAAGGACATTGCTCGCAGGCAACATTGTCACTGCATTTCAAATAGTAGTAGAGTCAGTTGCTCCTTCTTGCATATTTTTCTTTAGCATATGTATGTGAGTAATTTTGTACATTTTAAGTTTTCCCAGAAGCAGACGAACATAGAGATATATAGGCTGTTGGTGAAAACAACAGCAACAACAAAAAAATGTATGAAACGACTAATATAAGTTGGGGTTTACAACAGCAACACCGACAAGAATTAGAATCTAAATTCTAGTTGTAATTGTGTGTGTAACGGAAATGTAATTAAATATTATGCATGTTAAACACTATGCGTGTGTGTGTGTGCACTCCTAATGCACTGATTCCCTAGGTGTCCCAGCTCTCCCTCTGCCATTTTATTTCTCATTTCTCCGCCTTTCGTTCACAATCACTACTAACTTCCAATGCCAGATAGTGAACATATTTTCACACATATTTGATTGTTTGTTATGGATATTTATGTATGTGTGTTTAGTTGTGTATGTTTGCATTTATGTGGCATTGTTATTAGAACATTTTTCATTATTCTTCTTCTACGTTGCCACTTGGTGAGCTTTATTTAACACTCAGTCGCTCAAACATGAACACTCACTTACAACGGCACTTAGCAGACAGACAGGTTACCAACATATTTCCCAAAGACATACCTACAAACTTACATATATGTGAAAACATGCTGTTTGTAAATATGTATATTTATGTATTAAAGCATGTGTTTAATTCAAATTTTCCAAAAACAAAAAAATGTGAAATATTTTTTTGAATTATACTCTGCAATTACCAACTGCTTGTATGGCTGTGTATGTGTGTATGAGTGAGTGAATGTGTTTTCTGTTTACATAAGTTTGTGAGCTCTCCGGCCGGATATATCAAAAATTGTCATTCAACTTGGGAAATGCATACAAAACAATATATGGTAGTTAGGCATGTGTGCACGTCTGTATATATGTTTATGCATCTGAGCATAGAGGTTTCTAAAGACAAACACACACACACAACAGTTCACCAAAGTTCATTTGGGGGAAAAATATGCTACAAAATAAGCATTTTGTTGTTGCTACTGTTACTTTTTTTGCTTGCTTACCATCTTTGGTAGATTAATGTTTCGGAAGTGTTGCATATTTATATGCATAAACACTTGGTGTCTTTGTTGTTTGCTGCCATTTTTTTTTTTTTTTGCTTCTGAATACCATTCACATTATGATGTGCACTTACTTACATATTCATGTGTATATATGTATGGATATTTTGTTGAATTTTATATAAACATTTATATAGAAATATGTATATATGTAATAATATATGTATATAATTCATATTTGTTTATTGTGCATATATATATATATATATATATATATGTGTGTTAGTGCGAGTGTAGTGCCTATGTGTTTATATGCTTGACATATTTGTGTTCCGCTGTGTACACATTTAGCATTTGAAATTTTTACGAGGGGTTTTTATTAGGCAACCTATTTTTATTAGAAAAGGATTATTTCGAAAGGAAATGGAATCAATAGTTTTATTTATTGTAAAGCTTGATCTCGAGCTTCACTCTTCATATAATTCAAATAGATTGGAAAATTTATATTACCATTTGAAAGAAATTTCTTGGAAATTTGTTGTTTTAAATATTAACCGCTGATAGTTCTCCAATGTTCTGAATTACGTGGCAGTTTTTAATTATTAATTTATTATTTTTTTTTTTTTTTTTGCTCTTCGTCCCAAATGCAGAAATTCTGCATATTTACATACATATTAAGGCAGATGGGGAGTTAGTGACACACATTTTTCACAGAACGTAAATGTTTTAAATAAAGTTGACCAATTTTTAAACTAATCTTTCTAACACGAAAAAATGTGACGGCAAGACATGACTCACACGAGATTTCGATCACCCTCTATATTGACGACCACAAAAATAACAAAATCATGAGGTGCTTTGGAAAATAAAAATATATTTTAGCCCTATTGTGGAGTCGGAATCGAGTATTTTTTTCTCAAAAAAAATCTACTTCCACTTTGGACATTTTCTTGGCTGTACATTCGTATTGAAAACATGATTGAATTTATTTTTTTAATTAAAGTTCAACACAAAACTTGATTTCCTAGAAGCCAAAAAAGCTACAGAAACAGGGTATTAGATAATAAGGGTTTACGATAGTCCTTGAAACCATTCTTTAAAAAATCCACGGCTGTCAATAGTCCTGGATTTTTTTTTTAAATCCACGGCTGTCAATAGTACTGGAAAACATTTTTTAACAAATCCACGGCTATCAAAATCCACGACTATTAACAAATTCAGGGCTATAGATAGTCCTTGAAAACATTCAGTAAAAAATCTACGGCGATCGATAGCCCTTGAAAACATTCTTTAAAAAATCCACGGCTATCGATAGTCTTTGTAAACATTCTTTAAAAAATCCACGGTGATCCTTGAAAAGCATTTTTGGCCTATTGGTGGTCCTTGAAAAATTATTATTTAAAAAATCCACGCCTATTGATGGTCCTTGAAAAACGCTGTTTGGCTTATTTATGGTCCTTGAAATTGGTTGGCCTATTGATGGTCCTTCGAAAAAATATTATTTAAAAAATCCACGCCTATTGATGGTCCTTGAAAAACATTGTTTGGCCTACTGATGGTCCTTCGAAAATATATTATTTAAAAAATCCTATTGATGGTCCTTGAAAAACATTGTTTGGCTTATTGATGTTCCTTCGAAAAAATATAATTTAAAAAATCCAGGCCTATTGATGGTCCTTGAAAAACATTGTTTGGCCTATTGATGGTCCTTGAAGAAATATATTTAAAAAATCTTTGTGTTGGTTATTTTCAAAACTATTCTTTAAAAAATCCACACTTTGTGATGGTCCTTAAAAAATATTTCTTAAAAAATCCACGCCTTGTTTAAAAAAATATTTCTTAAAAAATCCACGCCTTGTTTAAAAAAATATTTCTTAAAAAATCCACGCCTTCTTTAAAAAAAATATTTCTTAAAAAATCCACGCCTTGTTTAAAAAAAAATATTTCTTAAAAAATCCACGCCTTGTTTAAAAAAAATATTTCTTAAAAAATCCACGCCTGGAATATTGAAAAATATTTCTTAAAAAATCCACGCCTGGAATATTGAAAAATATTTCTTAAAAAATCCACGCCTGGAATATTGAAAAATATTTCTTAAAAAATCCACGCCTTGTTTAAAAAAAAATATTTCTTAAAAAATCCACGCCTTGTTTAAACAAATATTTCTTAAAAATCCACGCCTTGTTTAAAAAAAAAAATTCTTAAAAAATCCACGCCTTGTTTAAAAAAAATATTTCTTAAAAAATTCACGCCTTGTTTAAAAAAAATATTTCTTAAAAAATCCACGCCTTGTTTAAAAAAAAATATTTCTTAAAAAATCCACGGCTGGTGTTGGTGTTGTATTCCTTAAAAAATCCACGGCTGGTGTTGGTGTTGTATTCCTTAAAAAATCCACGGCTGGTGTTGGTGTTGTATTCCTTAAAAAATCCACGCCTTGTTTAGGTCCTTGAAAAAATATTCTTCTAAAAATCCACGCCTTGTTTAGGTCCTTGAAAAAAATTTTTTTTAAAAATCCACGCCTTGTTTAGGCCCTTGAAAAAATATTCTTTAAAAAATCCACGCCTTGTTTAGGTCCTTGAAAAAAAAATTATAAAAACCCACGCCTTGTATAGGTCCTTGAAAAAAATATTCTTTAAAAAATCCACGCCTTGCTTAGGTCCTTGAAAAAAATATTCTTTAAAAAATCCACGCCTTGTTTAGGTCCTTGAAAAAATATTCTTTAAAAAATCCACGACTTGTTTAGGTCCTCGAAAAAAATATTCTTTAAAAAATCCACGCCTTGTTTAGGTCCTTGAAAAAATATCCTTTAAAAAATTCGCTCCTTTTGTAGTACTTGAAAAAACATTATTTAAAAAATCCACGCCTTTTTTGTACTTTTAAAAAATCCTTTAAAAAATTATAGTACTTTTTTTGGTCCTTAAAAAATATTACTTTAAATATCCACGTCCTGTTTTGGTCCTTGGAAAAGAATTCTTTAAAAATCCACGCCTATTAAAAAAAAACCGCAAACCCATTGAAGGTCCTTGGGAAAATATGCTTTAAAATAGCCACACTTGTGATGGCCCTTGATTGGTCCTTGGTCCCTGAAAAAATATATTCTTTACAAAATTCACGCATCTTTATGTCCTCGAAGGCCCATGAAAAAAATCTTTTTAAACCATTTCTTGGTCCTTAAAAAACCCCAGGCCTTTCAATTGCCCTTGAACAGTTCTGTTTAAAAATCAACACATATTAACAGTTCATGAAAGTAATATTCTTTAGGAATGGATGCTAATTGGTGGTCATTGAAAAAAGTTTAATAAGGACGATGCTCATTGAACGATTTTAAGTCAGTTTTTCTCTTTCGAGTCGAGCTTAATGATTTTTTTTTGCAAAACTTCTATCATTTAGCTTGACTCGGTTCTTCCTGTTTTTCATTTCTTAAATTTCCACACCTCGTTATTTAAATATAACAAAAAATTCAACAGCATTTTCAATTTTAGTTGTTGCTGTTGTTTCTTTTCCCATTTTCCCGCTATAGGTTTTCCCCATAGAAAAGAATGCAGAGTTTTGCATATAAGATTTTTTTAAATGTTTAACATTGTGACAGTTTTAATTATGAAGCATTATTTGTTGTCATTGTTGTTTGTTGCCATAGTTCCAGCACCCCAAACAATGTACCCCCACACGTACAATATATTTGAGTGTGTGTGTGTGTGAGTTTACCTCCCAAAATTTTGTTTTTTCCTATAGTTGTTGTTTCATATGCATGCAAATTTTACTGCTCTGTGTCATTCATTCTAAAAACTTTGACATTTTTTGTTGAGTAAAGGACGTCGACGACAATGCACAAACACACACACACGGGGTTGTTATATATAGTTTGTGTGTTTTTTGCTTGTCTACATTCTATGATGAAAAACTATTTCCTCTTTTTTTACAATTAAATTTTTAGAAAATTTAATAATACTAGAAAAAAAACAGGAGAATCCACAAATGAAATTTATTGCAATTTATTTAGGCAGAAAGGTATTTTTTCTACTTTTTTGTGTTCACATGAATTTGATAAAATGCTGCTGTTGTTGTTGGATGAAATCCTACAAATCCCAGTAGGCAGGCCCGGTTTTTGCATTTTTAACAAGGAGAATTGTGTGAAACTCGTGACCAACCAACAAAATAGATTAAACTTAATTAGTTTTTCTGTAGAGCCAAGACCAATGATCAACGAGAATACCATAAGAGTGCTAATTGATATAAATTGCAAATAATAGATTATGGTTAGAGCCATGGCATCAAATGAATGAGTGGACGAAAATGTATGTGACATGGTATGTTTTAATTTTTGGGACACGTCTTCTTTGGGGATTATTTTTTAAAATTCAAATAACTGATGTTATACAGGATGTTTTGTGTGGGATGGGATTTAATATATCCCAGTGATTCTAGAATAAGTGTTAAATTCACTGTTAATGCTCATAATAATGTTGACGATTCTAGTCCGCTTGAAAAATAGCCATTTGGTCTATATAAATATTATATTTGTTGGGAAACTAACTGAGGAAATATAAAAAAGTTCCCTTAACTGAAAAAATATTCTTTAAAAATCAACGCCTTTTGATGGGCCTTTAAAACTGCACGTCTTGAAAAAATAAAAATCGACGCCTTTAAAAAGTTGCTAAGTATGTTCTATCTACAGGATATTTCACATGTGAGCATCTCTTATATGTACCCCAAGTGGTGAAGAGTATCATATAGACGGCTCGTCCGATTTTTAAACATTCCTTACTAGTTTCATATGGAGCATTTTTTAAAAAATGGAAATGGTTCTGCTGAAATGTTTCACAACCTCCTACAAATTAGAATGCCGAATTACAACCAATTGGTGTATATCAGCCCCAAAAAACACCGGAATGCCAAATTACATCCGCTTTGTTGTGAAAATCCCTTAAAAGGAGAGTAGGGTGAATAGGAGAATTTGTTAAAAATCGGATCACATTACATCGTGTTTCGGGCAATTACCAACAGATGGCGCTGTAGCATAGACACAAACCATATATGGTGAAGTACAGATGCCAACCTATTTATGTATTTCGCAGACACGATTCAACTGTGATGAATTGCAGATGCAACCCTGTGTATTAAACCAAAATAGATTTGAATTATTTCGTTAAGGCTCTAACTTGGCATTTGGAGGCTGTGCACATCTTTGCACATTATAGGACTTTGTTTTGATATAGCTCTCAAATAAAGTTCCCACCCTATATTCCGTATTTTTGGACTTTTAGCTGCATTTCCAACCAAGGAGGAAATATTTTGGCCTTTCAGGCTCTTGAAGTGTGGTTACATACATATGTGTAGGAAATTATTTATAGAGATCTATACATTGACATAGAGCCTATATGAAATTCTCACACAAATTTCGGCATTTTTAGGCTTGTAGCCGTATTTCCATTTAAAGGCCTCTAATTACAGGCTGACATTCATTGGCGTAGAAAGTGGTAATTATAGGTGCATATTTTTACATGGTCCCTATTTAAAGGTCCCGCCTTATTTTCCCTATTCTGAACATTTTAATTGTATATTCCAACCGATCGAACTGTAATTTACATACATATGTGTAGGAAATTATTTATACAGATCTATGCATTAACATAGAGCCCATTTGAAATTCTCACACAATTTCCATTTAAAAGCCTCTAATTGCAGGCTGGCATTCATTGGTGTAGAAAGTGGTAATTATTTTGAAGATTTTAATTGGATATTCCAACCGATCGAACTGTAATTTGGCATTCTGAGAATTTGAAGCAAAAAATTTATATTTATGTTCATATTTTTATCAAGTTTCCATATTAAAGCCCCGCTTCATTTCCGGAATTTTAAAGATTTTTTCAAAATTTTAATTTTCACAAAAATAGCTGTGATTTCGATATAAGCCTGTTTTTAGTATGGCTCTTATATAAAGACCTCATCCAATTATCGGTATTTTTAACGTGCTAGACACATCTCCAACCAACGTAAGAATAATTTAGTAAGGTAAGCCTCATATGAAGGTCCGAACCTCATTTTCAGTATATTGAAAAATGTAGACGAATTTTCGAACTGAATTGGCTGTAATTTGCCACTACAGGTTTTCGATGTTTGAAAATTATATCTGCAGAACATTTTCGATAATTGTTCATTATTTTTTTAATAATTAGTTTTCTCGCATATAAATCCATAAGAAGATCCCGACATGATTAAGAATTCTTGAAAAAACACCATATGGGATAAGTATTGACTACACATTTTTCCTCGATGTGCAGGATTGACAAGAAATCATTGGGTGCTAAGTCAGGACTACCAGTTTCGGGTCTGACCTCCAAAATAGGAACTAGTTTATGACGGTTTGTATTGACGTGGTGCACAATGATACGTGTTCGCTTCTTCAAAATGTTATTCTAGTTTTTCTGTAGACTTCAGACACATCATTAAAACAAAAAAACCATTTGCTTCTATGTGATTATTCCACATACAATATTCGTTGGATTTGACTCTTCATCGAAGTCCTATATGTTTTCTCCTTCCTGTACCTCCCCCACAAAGGGCCAAAATGTTGCTGAGAATTAATTTCATAAAATCATGCGAATATCCGGCTTTGAACCAAATATTGTGTATAACCAACCAACATCAAAATGTTGAAAATTGTCATACGAAATTTACCCAACATCATATTTTTAACAAGCATAGTCAAATCCGAAGATTGGAATCCACTCCTTCTGGTACCACCACCACATGAAGTGAATTGGAGTATCCGATTTGATCCTTTAATTGCAATTTGTTTTATTTTTACCAAACCTACATTAAATCCTATTATGGAGTTCATTATGCAACTTTTGCCGGTACCTTCACACATATTGTCAACTCGTTGATGAAAACTTCGCAACCTTAATATTTGTACTAACCATAGATTTAGTGCATTTATCCATAAACAATTTTCCAAAATATCATCCAACATTTAGAAGAAGTGTTTAAAACATATATCATAGGCTGGGGTATATATCTGTGGGAACACCGATTAATACTTTGTACTTTTTTTTAATTTGCATGCAACCAAACTAATATTCTGCATATTTCCTCAAATTAACCTCCACACTTTGAGTAGTAAACAAACAATCCTTTTCATTTAAAGGAAATCTAAAATGAACAGTAATTTCCATTTTCCTGAATAAATATATGCTGCCTTTCAAATGTTTTAATTATTTAAAGAATTTAACACATTCCTGGTCATAATAGTTTTGTTTGTTTAATTATTTTAACATTGCTTCGGTCTTAGTCTTACTTACAATGCCAGGTTTTTCAAATGCCTGCCCTGTTCATTTATTTGTTGTTATAGTTTTTTTTCTGCTTTCTTCACCTTCCAGGAATACATACCTGCTGCTTTTCAGCAAGTAATCTTACAAATCTTTTAAACAAATAGATAAATTTTGCCTTTTAATAAAATTTCTAAAATAGTTAAGTAAAGGTGGAAAAATAGATGTCCGTACAACTTGTGCATAGTGCATATTTTCATGCTACAACAAAATTACATACATACGTACATACGGCTTTGAATTTATTCTTCCTTAAATCTTGTGTGTGTCGGTTGTACCTGTGTTTATTTGTATTAAGACAAAAAATCCTGACTTATGCACAGCAAATATTTTTCGCAAAGCAACCAACCAACGAAGCAACAAAAATAATTCACATATTTTCCTTGGCACAACTCTCCGCAAATGCAATGGTAATAAACATGCAAAACATACAACCAGGCAACCAGCCAACCAGCAAGAAAGCAAGCAACCAGAGCATCATGAATTGTACAAATAGAAATAAGGAATAATAAGACTAACACAAACAAAGCGAACACACACACACTCACTCACCCTCAAATATAATTTAGGTTATCTAACATACACACATACACATATACGTAGAAAAGGTAACCAAAAGGAAATAAAACAAATTTTCTTAACAGGAAATTTGCAGTTCATTCGGGTGTTTCCGCATGCAACACACGTAAATAAATATTGTGCATCTAAAGAAAATCAACACAAGTTCTAACAACAACAACAAAAAAAGAAGGAGAAGAAAAAAAACAACTACATGAAAATAAAACAAAGCAATAGCAACAAACAGCAGCTACTTGTGAATAAATACCAAAATATGTACAACTAACAGCCCAATTCCAATTTACAGAATATGTACTCACACACACTCGCACACACATACACATGAACACAATGTTTTCACATGCATGCAAACATTTGGCAGATTGTGTGGTCCTTCGTGCAACACACACACACACATATATGAACATTTCGATATTAAGAAAATATACCCTTTCCTTCCTTCCTCACTTCGTTAAAATCTCGAACAGCATCCATGTTTTTTTTTTTTGGATTTTCAGAATGTTTTCTCCAACGAATATTCATTTACACGTAAACGAGTTGTTGTTGCTGCTGTTCGTCCTTTTGTAAATTTACAGGTATTCGTAGTATGTAAAACAAATAAAATATCTACATCAGTTGTTCCGTCGTAGACAAGTGGCAAACATGTTGTTGAATTATCTCTGCAGGGGATAAGAATCAATATCTTGATATATATTGGGGAGGAAATTCTAATTCGCAGTATGTGGTTGAACACTTGTCGAAGTAGGTAAAGTTTTTTTTCGGGATGTAACACCTTGCCACTTTTCGTTATTTGTTTGGAAATATGAAAAAAGAGAATTTTCTGTTGTGGTAGTGCGTTCAATCCAATGTCGATCTACCTTGACTATAATATGTAGAGAAGTAATATTAAAAATAAAAAACAGTGAGGAAGTACAAAAGTTCTGAAGGAAATATTTATGGGAGCTGCATCTATATCTGAAATGTATGGGGTAATTTAACACACATCTTTCCAGACATTTATTTATCTGCATAATTTCATGAAATCGGATGCAAATATAAATATAAATAGTTGACATATCGAAATATGAACTGATTACAGCAAACCGCACGTCACACAATGGGCCAAAAATCCAAATATTTTTGGCTCAAAGTCCATTTAGGTACAGTGGATAAAATGTTATATATTTCAAATATTGAGACTTCGAGCTTTACACCCGTAAAATTGTATAACATTGTGGGCCACGGTTTGCAAACATGACATGAAGTCAATTTATATTTGGAAAATATTTTATAACATTGACATAACATGATATGATGGTCAATTAAACAGATGATATTAATTTTTGCACAATTTTTACCCATTTGTGGGAATGTACCTGAAGGTATGGACCGATGGGTCTCATCTTCGGACTTGATCTAGGCTTGGTAGAGAAAATAGGTTGTGCAAAGTTTGTTTCAAATTGGACATTTCATTCGCCTAATATTAGATTGATAGATATTGAAAACATGGACCTGTTTGGGGTAGGTACCAGAAGGAGTTGGACCAATGGATCCTATCATCGGACCTGATGTAGGATTGGAGAATATAATAGGTTTTGCAAAGATTGGTTCAAATCGCTCATTCCATTCAGCTGGCAGTGGAATTATAAATATTGAAAATTACCATTCTCCATTTGTGGGGGAGGTTCCACAAGGAGTAGACCAGAGATGCTTAGAGTACGTGGGTACCTACCTTACGGTCTTACCCCAACTGGTGCTGTAACCACTAGTTAATACAAAGCGTCAACCAACGCCCCTTCACCGAAATGCAGTTACCGATCGATCACATGTATTTGGACGCGTCTCCTCTTTGGATGAGGAGCGGATCCCATCTAAAACTCCTGCCTTTCAATGGGTCAGGCACCCAGTTGTAATGCAACTCCACACCGAGCCACAGCTCTACCCGCGATTTGTGTATAAACCACATCCAGCACGATGCTTCCCGAAGGGCCAACACCAACTGCCAGGCTAGATACGCAGACCTAGGGGCCCTGACACCCATGCTACGGAAACCTTCGGTCAGGTTCATAGCCAAAGCTATTACCAGTAGAACCCCAAACAGTTCGAGACTGGTCACTCACAGACTATAGCCTCTGCCCAGCTTCATAGCCAAAGCTACTACCATTAGGACTAACATGCAGGCTCTCTACAATGAAACAATTGCTGAAAGGGGATACAATGCAAAAGTGACCACCAACATCACACGATATTGGTAGCCACCATACATCTCACCCCTCCCAACAATTGCTCCACAAGCCTGCTAGTCCGGGAATGGTCCCCCACAGACTAAACTCTGCACGTTTTCGTTGCCTAAGCTACTACCATTTGAACTAATAACTGCAGGCTCTCCACAATGGAATGACCACACAGAGAGGATGAAAACAGATACAAAAACCAACACCTCTCGATGCTAATTCCCACACCGTCTCCATCCTCATAATAGGTTGTACAAAATTTCGAGAGTTATCGTGCCAACCGCCGGCCAGACAGGCAGACGAACTTTGTAAATGGAATTCAATTTGTCTAAAATGGATTTGTTCAAAAGAAACATGGGATCTTCAATATTTCGGTGAACCACTTTCTGTCGTAGCAAAGTATATATACCCATAAGGGTGAGGATAAAAAATAAGTCAATAAATGTCAAGTCAGGGAGGTATGGCGGATGGCCCATTAATTCCATATTTGGTCCGCGAAAATTAGCTGTTTTGTGCCAATTTGTGGCAGCTAGCACAAACGCGCAACAATTTGTCTTCTCGGTTGGTTTTTGAATTTCTTCGAAGACGTCCAACCTCGATTTATTCACCGGAGACGCCATGAAATGTATATTCATGATCAAAATGTTTTATAACGGCTTTGTCAGAACGTAGGTTCAGTTTCAAAATTATCAATGGGAAAGTATTTTATTCGAAGAGAATCCCACCTGGTATACTCAAAATTTTTTCGGAGTTCTATACCAAATGTAATAAAATTAATATCACAGAAATCAAAAATTCTTGTGTAGACATTCTGAAAGGTCCTATACCAAAATGGTACCCAATACCAAATATTCTAATAGTAATATCAGGACCTGTGCATATTTCATAAACTACCGCTATTCGAATAGACAGGCGGGCATTGTTAAATCGGCAATGTTCGCCGAGTTAATGAAAACTCAGCGGGAATATGTAAATGAAATTATCATCCAATGTTTGGATACCTTTCAGATAGTCGAAGTCCAAGGGTCTGTGACATACCCATAAGCTAATAAGTTTGATAGGAAACAATACCGTTGAAGATTTTATCACTACTCCTTAAATTAGAGCAACTCTTTCTGACACAAATTGAAAAAAAACTCCAAAACGTAAAAATCTTGAGAAATAAATGTCACAAATATGAGGCAATTATCAAGAGATGCCTGGTATTCTAAAATCTGGTCTGATGCCGTCCTATAAACAATTAAACATATTCACCAAATGAAAACCAGTAAGGAAAGTAGTAAGTCCTACAGATGGGATCCTAACAGATGTCGCATTTTTAAGGACCATTAAAATGAAATTAAACATGTCATTCTGCAACCTATACTAAAATTTGGTCAGATATAGAGTTGCTTCCTACAATGGGACAAACTTATGCACATAAATTTAAAGCAACATATCGAAATCTAAACTGACTTCATCGAAACTTGTCACATGTTAGGTTACACTTATTTCAGTATGTTTTTTCATTCGGTCATATTTTGTGTTCTTCATTTACTTATAAATCCAAATTTAGTGCAAATGGAAGGATATATAGTGATATTGGGGCACCAATTACATAAAATCGAACAAAAATATTTATGGGACCTATATTTAAATCTGAACCGATTTTCACGAAATTTAACAGACATCGTTCTAAACTTAATTCAGTACGCTGTGCCAAATTTCGTGCAAATCGAAGGATATATAGGGACTTTGGTGCACTATTTACCTAAAATCGGACGAAAATATATATGGCAGCTATATCTAAATCTGAACCGATTTTCATAAAATATTAGACACGTCGTTCTAGGCTTAATTCAGAATGCTATGCCAAATTTCGTGCAAATCGAAGGATATATAGGGACGTTGGTGCACCATTTACATTAAATCAGAACAAAATATATATGGCAGCTATATCTAAATCTAAACCGATTTTCAGGAAATTTAACACACATCATTCTAGACCTAATTCAGTACGCTGTGCCAAATGTCGTGGAAATCGAAGAATATATAGGGACTTTGGTGCACTATTTACTTAAAATCGGACGAAAATATGTATGGGAGCTATATCTACATCTAAACCGATTTTTTCCAATTTCAATAGGGTTCGTCCTTGGGCCAAATAAGTGAACTGTGCCAAATTTCATCCAAATCGGATCACAAGAATACATGGACGGACATGCATAAATCAGATTAAAGCGTGATTCTATGCATATTCTCAAAAGGAACCATGTATCTATCTCGTTTTCTTTTGCCTGTTACAAACATATGCACCAAGACACAATACCCTGCACCACAGGGTGGTGAAGGGTATAAATAGGTACTGAACAACAAGAACAATTTTGAAAACAATTGAATTTTAAGCTGGTCGAAAATGTATACGATTAACTGCATACTTTTCATTTAACGACCAATCAAAAGGATTGAAGATATAGCATGCATGTCAAGGATTCTATTGGGTTGAAGGGGGAGGACATCAATGCCTTCGACTCAAAAAAGAAAAACTAAAATCGAAAGGAAAGCGAATAGTTGTATGTTAGTAACTGGGTTTTAGTTAAAAAGAACTTTTCACTTTTCATTAATGTTTGTTTTAGTCTTCAGCGATATTTCCCCTTCTTCGACCTCTCTTCTTCCGTTAAGCTGCAATTCTTTCTCACTCTCACATTGTGTATATTCTTGGATATGGATTTCTACTGTACATCTGTCCATTTTTTTTTTTTTGTGCCAAATAGCAAAAACGAAAGAGGTTTTTATTTGATTTTCATTTTATTCCTTGGATGAATGGATGGATGGTAGATCCAACTAACTTTGCACTTTAGTTGTTGCTGTTGTTTTTTTTTTCGTTTTATTTGAGAAATTTTAGTATTGAGTTGTTGTAGTCGTGGTAGTAGTTGAATGCTGTGCAAAGTGCAAACAACTACTTAACTGTTAGCTTTTCAAGGAGTTGGTATCTATCTATCTCACTTTCTAGTTCGGTTTGATTCTTTGGCTGCAATCTTTTAATCAATACGATTTTCTGCTATTTATTTGTAGTTAAATATAAAACTTTATTGCCCATTGGGTAGTTAATAAATGTAAAGATGAATTTAATAACTCCAATAATAATCGATGAATGAATGTCTAATGGGAGACTTGCAAGGGAAGGAGGTATGATCCTTAGAGGCTAAGACTATTAATTCTGGGTTATAACATTCGAATTGCAATAAAGCGAAAAATAAAACCTTCGTGGTTGAACAAATAAGAACTACATAAACATAATATAAACTAAATTAGATATGCCTATTTTGTTAGACCTTGAAAAATAATTTTTAAAGAAAGCTGGCTTTTAATAGTTCTTAAAAAATATTTCCTAAATAATTCAGGTTTGTAATATTTTGTGAAAATCAATTTTAAAAACTCCACGCTGAAAGAATTGAAAAAGTCCTTAAAAAAATAAATTAAACCAAAAATATAAATTAAACCAGTGAACCAGGAGAAGTATAGTCGGACGGGGCCGACCATATGATACCCTACACAACTTCCACGAAACTATAACTTTCTGTGGTTCTACATTCTGAGCTTGGGCATTATTTCGCGATATTTGCACCCTCTTGACCGACTAGAGGTCAACAAATTTTAAAAATATAAATAAATAAAAAAAACAGCCCTTCTAATCACTTGATCAGATTCTCTTCACCGTGAGTTGTGTTGTGATGTTCGGCTTTCAATTTTGGCCAACAGATCGACTCGAAAAAAACAAGTTTTCGGTCCACTTCATCTCAAAAGTATTATCTGATCATCACCGAAAACAGATCGACTCGAAAAAAACAAGTTTTCGGTCCACTTCATCTCAAAAGTATTATCTGATCATCACCGAAAATTATAGGCGTTGTCGGTGACCATAATTAGAACCCCATGGAAAATTTCAAAGCGATCAGCGCTATATTTCCGCCCTCTAGTGTGGTAATGGTTTACTAAATAATATATGAATATGTAAGCACATTTAAATATTTATGTGTAAATACCGCATCCGAGTACATACGACATTATAATAGGTATCAATTTAAAGGTCAAACACTCCTCTTGAACATAGTATCAACTTCCCGGGTCTAGGACGTTCAGGTGCAAATATATACCCCATAGAATACAAATTTTGTAATTTTTCACACAAAAGTCAGGGTCCAGTTAAATATTGGCCGATGTTTATCAAAACAGGCATACTTATTCTTTGGCCCGATCACCTTCTCCGTGCAAAAATTCGCGGTGTTTGGGTCATAATTGCGGCCTCTGGAGCGACCAGAAAAACCGACAAAAATAAAGTTTTTGGTCCATTTTATCCCCGATATTTTTCAAAAACAATAGGGGTTTTAATTGGCCAGAAACCTACATGCAAAATTTCGTAAAGATTGGTCCATAACTGTGGCCTGTATCGTGTTTACAAATTATAATGGACAGACGGGCGGACACACATGTCTAGATCGACGATCGGTATACTTAAAGGTGGGTCTAGGACGAATATTTCGCGGCGTTACAAACTTTTGGGGCTGCACAAAGCTATAATATCCTGACAACATAGTTGTGTAGGGTATAAAAATCGCTCCTGCATTCCTTCACAAAACATAATTTTAAAAATCTTTGTATCTTACAGTCTTTCAAAAAATACAAATAAAAAAAACACTCCTATACTCATTAAAAAATATAAATTTGCTTCAAAAATATTTAAAATATATCCAACTTTCTTTTTGTCCCTAAAAATATTATTTAACAAGTAAAAAAGTGTCAGTCGGTTTTGCCTACAGATATATACCATCACCCTATGGTATGCGGAGGAGGTATTCGGAGTTATACACAGGTTTTATTAATCGTTTTATATAAGGTATATGTTTAATTAAAGCTGTTTCGGATTTTATGTTGATCAAATATATAATATTGACCCTTTTTGTAGGATGTACCAAAGGAGAGGGCAGACGTGTCCCACCTTCGGACTTGATCTAGGCTTGGTAAAAATAATAGGATTTATAAATATATATGGGAGAGGTACCAAGAATGTCCCATCTTCAAACTTGATCTGGGCTTGGTAAAGTTAATATGTTCTGCAAAGTATATTTCAAATCGGAGGTTCCATTCGCCTGATATTGGATTCATAAATATGAAAAATTTAGACATTTGTGTGGGAGAAACCAAAAGGAGTGGACCAATGTGTCCCATCTTCAAACTTGATCTGGGCTTGGTAAAGATAACAAGTTGTGCAAAATTTGGTTCAAATCGAACATTCCATTAGCCTGATATTGGATTTATAAATATTGAAAATGTTGACCCTTTGTGGGGGAGGTACCAGAAGGAGTGGGCCAATGGGTCCCACTTGACATAGGCCTGATAAAGATAATATGTTGTGCCAAGTTTTGCACAATTTTTCAAATTGGATCTGGGCTTGGTAAAGATATCCGTTGCAAAAATTTTGAAAATGTTGACCCTTTGTAGCAGAAACAATCTTGACATAGGCCTGATAAAGATAATAGGTTGTGACAAGTTTTATTAAAATCGGATAGTCAGTTTTAAGTTTTAGCACAATTTTGGCAATTTTGTGGGGGAGGACCAATAGGTCCCATCTTCAAACTTGATCTATTCTTGGTTATGATATTAGGTTGTGCAAAGTTTGGTTGAAATCGGGCATTCCATTCACCTAATATTAGGTTTATAAATATTGAAAATGTTGATCCTTTGTGGGGAAGGTATCAGAAGGAGTGGGACAATGGGTCCCATCTTCCTACTTGACATAGGCCTGAAAAACGTAATAGGTTGTGCAAAGTTTCGTTAAAAACGGATAGTCCGTTTTAATTTTAAGCACAATTTTGACCATTTTGTGGGGGAGGTATCAGAAGGAGTGTACCGATAATCCACATCTTCGAACTTAAACTATGGTTGAAAGAAACATTAAGATGTGCAAAGTTTTGATGAAATCGGTTATTCCCTTCGAGAGTTATCGTCGTGCGCACCAGCCAGCCAAACAGACAGATGGACAACGGACGGATGGACGGACATTTGTAAATCGACTCCAAATTTTCTGAAACGGATTTGGTCTAAAGAAACATGGGGCCTAAAACCAATATTTCGATAAGGCAAATTTGCACCGTATCAATGTGAATATACCCTCATTAGCCATAAGGCTGAGGGGATAAAATGATTTCCAAGAGACATTCTTTAAAAACCCAAACTTATTTTAGTGTGTTTAGTATTTAGCACTTAAAAGTGTTTAAAAAATATTCTTTAATAGTAATGGCTTTGAAAAAAAAATCAAACCCCACACCTTTTACAGTCATTAAAAATATTCTTAAAAAATCCACCATTTTCACGGAGCGTAAAATAATTTCTTTAAAAATCCATTGTGTGTTGGTCCTTAAAAAATGTTGTTTAAAATATCCAAGCCTTTGTAGGCCCTTAAAAACTATTCTTTAAAATATCCACACATTTGTAGGTCCTTAAAAATATCTTTAAAATATCCACGCCTTGTGTTGGTGCTTAAAAAAATATTCTTTAAAAAATCCACGCCTTTATAGTCCTTTAAAAATTCTGATAATAAATCTAAAAAATATTCCACGTAATAGAATATATATATATATATATATATATTTTTGTTCCCCGAATATTGTTTGCAAAAATATTATTAAATATTTAAATATTATTTATTCAATTATAAAAAAACAATATGCATCCCTTACATAATTACTTGCAACCAGCAGCACCTTAAGGCATTGTCATTAATTTATTTAATTGCCTTAAAAATATATATTTCGGCATATATTTTATTTGCATGTTGCCACCATGTTATTGTCGTACTGCTTGCCTTGCTGACTGGTAAAATTTATGGACAGCAGTATTTTTTACTCCATTCTACATTCAACAAATACGTAGCAGCCACATGCCTCCGGCTAGGCGAATGAAACCATCCATTGTGTTAAATATCATGCATTCAAACTAAATTGTCGGCAACATTTATCAGGTTGAATACACACGCCGAAGGACCGAATGCAGTAATGCATCGGTATTTCTTACCGAAAACCCTCTAGAGGTTGTCTTTGGCATTTCGTTACATTTCATTTGCGACGTTTAAATAAAATATAACAACAACAAATACAACAGCAATTGTTGATTTGCCTGCAGTCTTATCGCCAGATATGCATACATACATTTTAATTAAGTTAACACATTCCTCCTTTTCATCCTCCTTCTTCATCGTTTATATATGTAAATTCCAAAAGAACAAAAATTTGCTTCCGACTGACTTCCTAAAATATCTGATAATTAATTGATATTCTAAAGATAGTGAAAGAAAACGATAGAGTGGAAGTTGGAAAAAGAAGAAGCCAAGGAATGCTTTTGGAAACGTTTATCGTTTAGGGAGAAAGAAGTCGTTTTTGGTCTTTGTAAATAAATCACAATGCAACAAAATGCAGAAAATACATTGCAACAAATTCTCATGGGTGCAAACGGAAATAATTGTGTATTTCTTGGTTGAAAATTGTTTATATCAAACAAAACCAGTAAGGAAAGTAGTAAAGTCTGGCGGGGACGACTATATGATACCCTTCACCACTTTGGGTATATTCAACAGATGGAATCCTAACAGACGTCGCATTTTTGGAGGACCATTAACATTAAATTAAACATTTCATTGGTCACATATAGAGTTGATTCTTACAATGGACAAAATTATTTAAATAAATTTAAAGCAAAACATCGAAATCTAAACCGATTTCATCGAAACTTGTCACATGTTAGGTTACACTTATTTCAGTATGTTTTTTGCATCCAAATTTCGTGAAAATCGAAGTATATATAGGTACTTTGGTGCACCATTTACATAAAATCGCTATATCTAAAGCTGAACCGATTTTAACGAAATTTAACACACATCGTTCTAGGCTTAATTCAGAATGATATGCCAAATTTCGTGCAAATCGAAGGATATATAGGGACTTTGGTGCCCTATATACCTAATATCGGACGAAAATACATATGGGAGCTATATCTAAATCTGTACCGATTTTCACGAAATTTAACACACATCGTTCCAGAATTAATTCAATAGGCTGAGCCAAATTTTGTGCAAATCGAAGGATATATAGGACTTTGGTGCCCTATATACCTAAAATCGGACGAAAATATATATGACACTATATCTAAATCTGAACCGATTTTCAGGAAATTTAACACACGTCGTTCTAGGCTTAATTCAAAATGCAAATTTGCCAAATATATCGTGTAAATCGGACGAAAATATATATGGGAGCTATATATAAATCTGAACCGATTTTCACGAAACTTAACACACATCACTCCAGACTTAATTTAGTACGCTATGTCAAATTACGTGCAAATCGAAAGATATATAGGGACTTTGGTACACCATTTACATTAAATCGGATGGCAGAAAATATATCTTGAAATTTAACACAGCTATATCTAAAGCTGAACCGATTTTCAGGAAATTTAACACACGTCGTTCTATTTTTAATTCAGATTGCTATGCCAAATTTTGTGCAAATCAAAGGATATATAGGGACTTTGATGCAGCATTTACATTAAATCGGACGAAAAAATATATGGGAGCTATATCTAAATCTGAACCGATTTTCAGGAAATTTAACATACATCGTTCTAGAATTAATTCAGTATGCTGTGCCAAATTTCGTGCAAATCGAAGGATATATAGGGACTTTGGTGCACTATTTACCTAAAATCAGACGAAAATATATATGGGAGCTATATCTAAATCTGAACCAATTTTTCCCAATTTCAATAGGGTTGGTCCTTGACCCAAGTAAGTAAACTGTGTCAAATTTCATCCAAATCGGATCACAAATGCGACCTGTACTTTGTTAAAAAATACATGACAGACGGACATGCATAAATCGACTTAAAAAGTGATTCTATGCATATTCTCAAAAGGAACCATGTGTCAATCTCGTTTCCCTTTGCCTGTTACAAACATATGCACAAAGACATAATACCCTGTACCACAGTGTGGTGAAGGGTATAAAAAAATATAATAGTTGTAAAGGCTTAAACATGGTACATCTAGCTTTTATAATGCATAAAATAATAAACAATTAAGGTGGAATGAATATTTTATTTCAAGTACAATATATTGTATAAATCGGCGGAGTCTAAAGGATTTCGATAATCAAGGACAAATTCCAATATCGACACGTCCACGTGTTAAAGAAAAATCAATGAAAATTCGAATCCATTCCATGGAGATACCTTTGAGATAGGTGGAGTTCAAAGGGTCTGCAAGTTGCACGACGTGAGCATAAGCCACATTTTATTACAACGCCTAGAGTATACCAAGAAAATTATATAAAATAATAAAAAAAAATATAAAATGTCCTTTCATTAATAGCTGACCTCAGTCAACAGAACGGAATTCCTCTTCATTGTGAGCCTCTTTACAAAATATCTTCTGAAAGGCCAACATTCTTCAAAAAGGATTCCCATGAAATCCCCCAAAAAATATTGTTTCTTTATCAAATAAAATCTAACATTTGTTGTATTCTTTGATTTCATGTACAACAACCAAATACAATTGCCAAAGTTGGTTGCTTGTGACTCTTTTCGGAAGTGAATGCTACTATTTTTGCTCTTGAGTGCAATTGAAATTATTGAATGCCTCACTTCCTCCACAAATCTCTCTCTATACGCATACCAATTGCGATTTATTTATTTATATTTTTTATGAAACGTGTATTGAATTATAGATATATGTGTGTGTGTTTATATTTTATAAAAATACAATTACACCCACTCACTTCAATACTTGACTTTCGACTACACCCCTTTGCTACTTTTTCCTTCCCCTAAGAAGATCGAAAATATACAACAAGAAATCAACAAAACAGAAAGCAAATATAAATTGATTTTCAAATAAACGCTAACAAGCTTGTCGTAACGGAAATAAAGTATACGCTCGTTGTGACGGTATACCTTACACTGAATTTCCCGGGAAAAAACTTGGTGGCGATACAACAAAATTGGCGTGCTAAGAATTCTAACCATGATATGCAGGATGTATTAGACTACCATCTCTCTGTCACGTTTACTTTCTAACTTCATGTTATGTGCTGTGGCTTTGGGGCTATATTGTAGTTGTAGTTGTTGAAAGAAGTGTACAAGTCTTCAAGGACGAAATATAAAATCGTGCATCCACCATCACCTTGAACAATATTGGCTAGCTGTCCAGAGATTGGTTTTCATTTACCTGACATTCAATTCAAACATTTTAATTAAATTTTCTTCATGTTATTTCTCTCAATTGTGGTTGGGTGGCTGTGTTGCGTTGTGCTGTATTCGGTTCGGTTGTGGTGTTGATGACGACGACAACAACGATGATGTTGTTGTTGGCCCGTCAATAGTATTTAATTGTTGACTCAATTGCTGCCCATGCTGCTGCTGATTTTCCTGTTAATGTCATGTTGTGTAATGGCGTTGGTAATGGTGGTCACCACTGATTGTATGTCACTCTCTTATACGTTCCATTAAGTTTCCATTGACTCTAATAAACCTTTACTTTTAAGTGGAAACATTATTTTGTTCAGACCTTATACACACTTGAATGCAAATTGATTTATTTCACTTCATACGAAGCCATAGTTAATTGCTGGGCAGCATTTTTTGTGTGGGGCTAGCATGAAATTGTAAAGAAAATGAGAATAAATTAAACAAATAAATGTTAAAATTGTGCTAAATTATTGTGAAACGAAATCATTTATAAGAGTCTGCAAAGGCATTTTTGGAAACAATTATGGAAAAAATATCCAAATATAAGCGAATTAAATCTGTCTATGGGGACATGTAGATCTTAGTAGGTCTTAGATTTGATTTAAAATTATATTACTTAAAGGAGGCCTAAAAATCTTTATGCATAGTATGTCAGATCGATCGACTCATAGGTTCTCTTATATCGCCATAACTGTCTGACCAGTCAGTCTAGGTGTCAAAGAGGATATCCATTCATATATACCCTCAACGATGATTATGAAAATATCTGTATATTTTCTGTGGCGCATCTGGCAGTTATGAGAGAAAACATTGCCAGGAATCACATTAACTTGAGGAGCTTCTTATTTCACACTTCTGAGTTTGGCCTTCAAGCTTCCATACACAACTGGCATCCATACCCATATAAATTACCCAACGTTATTATTACCCAGTATATTCATTCTATAGGTAGAAGGCATTTCGGTTTAGTAGATCTTTATCCTTTATTAGGTGAACATTCAAAAATACCTAAAATTAAACTCCAAAATACCCACTAACAGACAGGGACATCATAGGGGGACGTTTTCGTGATAATCGGTATACGTTGAACATTTCATGCTACAATTTTCACACCTTTTTTGAACTCGAAAAATCGTAATTCATAATTACAGCCCCTTCGGTTGAAAATTGTGGGGTAAAATATTCAAAATGATTTATATGAGTCGTGAATTAAGCTGACAGAAGAGTATCGAATTTGATTAAAAATATGTTGAAAAAATAATTAAAATTTAAAAAAATATCCATAAAGTAGTAATAAATTGTATAGTCAGCATACTTTTTAAATATATCCCTCATATACCCTCAAAATCGTTTATGTAGACATGGCTTTAGAAAGCCTTTCTCAAAAACATTCTCAAAAGTCCTTTACCAGCCGAACTCCAATCAAAAATAGCATCGCCCTTCAAAAGCCCAGAAGGCCTTTTTTGATGATGGAATATTTTTTGAATGTCAATTTTGTGACAAAATACCTTTTAGAGGACTATGAAAAAAATAGAGTTTACATGTCTTCACCTCCTTCTTCATCTCCTTCAAATATACCCAAATATACCTATATAACAGAGCTCATATAAGCCCTTCAGACAGAAGGCAGTATGAAGAATAAGCTTTTAAAAATTTTCTATGGGTAGACAATTCTTCAACACCTTTTAAAATGCCTTTTATTGAAAAAAGTCCCGTAAAAATATATCCTATGGACCGATGACCCTTTAAAAGATCATTTCTTGACAGATTAACCCTTAAAGTTTCACCTATAGTCAGAAAACTCTTAAAAGGGTTCTTAATAGACAGCAGATTTTTTAAATAGTCATCTACAAACATCGCCCTTTAAAAGGTACTCTACGGTCATAAAAACATTTCAATATCTATCTATATTCGAGTCGAATGTCTAAAAGGCAGTTTGAAGGTCCTATATATGTCGAATACCCTTTAAAGGATTTTCTATATGCAGAATTTTCCTTAAAGAACCCTCTATAGGCCGAAGACGCAATAAAGGGACATCTGTACACAGAAAGATCTTCCATAGGTCGTAGACCAAAGGGTTTCTCTAAAGAGGTAAAACCTTTCAAGGGTATAATATATCCTTTAAAGGAGTTTCTATAAACGGAATATTTCTGAAAGATCCTTCTATAGGTCGAAGACCGATTAAATGAACCTCTATACATAGAAAGGTCTTTCATAAGCCATAGACTCTGTAAAGTGTTCATCTATAGAGAAAAGACCCTTTCAATGGTACTCTACGACCATTTCAAATGCCTTCTATAGACGGCTCTTTTTTCCTAGTAGGTCGGTTAGTGTAAGGGATCCTACATAGACAGTAGATCTCCAAAAAGGGGTTTTTGTAGATAATAAACATTTAAAATAGTGTACAATACACGGAGGATATAAGGGTCTCTTAAGAGTCCTTTATGCACATCAACTCTTTTAAAGGGCTATTTATAGACAACAGATCCTTAAAGAGATGCTATATGGAATCCGATTCTTCACAGATTACTTTACATATAAAAGACCCGTCTATATAAATTAATACTTTTATCTATAGAAGATAGAAGTCTAGTCTGCAAGCTTAAAACGCTTCGGGAAAAATCTGCTATAACATAACCCCAGAAATATCTTATACGATGTCCTGTCGATACGATATCAAATAACTGACCCAAGCTCTGTTATAAAATTTACAAATTTCAGAAATTCTAATTTCTCATTGGGTCCTATTGACCTGACATGATATTTTCCGTACTTTATAAGGTATTTTGATTCAAGAACATTTGTAGACATTTGTCTATAGACTTAGATCCGTAAAGCACCCTACATAACCATTTCTTTCATTATTCGACCAACGATGTTGCATTCTCTGAGGTTCCGCCAAACTAATTTCTCTATTGTAGGATATTTCGGTTTATTCTGAATATGAAATTGAGCTCTTCCCCCATATTTTATATGTTTTCCCCTTCTACTAGGTACATGTTTACCCTATATATGGGATATTGAATTTAAAATATGTATTTTTACAACTCATTATTAGGTTTTTCTACAGCAGATGGGTGTTCCGATTTTGTTGAATACCTATTTTATAATAAACTAGCGGGCCCGGCAAACGTTGTATTGCATAGCAATATTGTTGATGTATAATTCACATAACGATAGGCCAATAATAAGTTAGCTTTTTCTACCCTCCACGATTTGAGTTAGTGCTCTGAAATTGGAGGTGAGACACATTTCTGCGAAAAATTACCTATTTAGGTCCAAGTTTTGATATAGCAATACATACAGGTCTCGCCCCATTTTCAATACATTGACCTAATCTTCTCATAGAGTTGGCTATAATTTGGCATAACATCATCCCAGAAGTTATGCACTATATCTAAAGGTTCTTACTCCCGTTTTCCAATCTGAGTGTTATCGGTAGTTGGCATGTTCAATACGAATAGGTAACATCGGATGGAGGTTTTCGTACAACCATCAAATTAGATATTATGCTATTTTTCTAATTTTGCTGGTTTTTTGTCGGTTGTTCTCTTTACAGCTGAACTTAATGATAGAGTTTTGCAAAGAAAATATCTCGTATATTAGTTTTCTCTGTAATACACATTTTTGGTATGGGATATATGCGACGTGGTCTGTTTATAAGTTCAAAGATATTGAAAAACGATTAGGCATTTAACCACCTGATTTCATATTTCCCGTTGCATATAAACATTTCATTTACTTTAAGGAACAACATGTTCATATTATTATTTTCAAACATATTAATCTAGGGCATGGATCTTAGAATCCGAATATCCTGAATGGCCACGAACTCGATTCAGAATGTCTTCTGATTTTCCATCCTTGCATTGGTCCCAAAATGTACCTGTATTCTATGGAAAACGTGTACATACAATGATCGCGTGTGCATTCAATAATATACTTCTCAATTTCAATACAATGTCAATCCAATTTAAAAAAAAATTAAATATTTTGAAAAATTTTAATAAATGACAAATGTAGGCTTAAAGGAATGATACGCTACCAATTTTCGCTCAAAATACCTCAAAATAACAACTACGACGTGGTGCTTTCCATATAGCTCGATACTAAATTCACGGAAATGCAAATATGCTTCAAAATATTTTTTGCGATTTTCAAATTTTTCTCACCTTTTAAACCTTCCCTGAAGATTCACGAACACTTCAACATTCAACATTGCCGGCCCGGCAAACGTTGTCTTGCATAGCAATATTGTTGATGTATAATTCACATAACGATAGCCCAATATTAAATTATCTTTAAGATAGTGCTCTGAAATTGCGGTATTGGTATTGGTGAGGCACCCAACCATTGAGCTTATTTTTGAATCCAGCTTTGTGTGAATGGTTTAATTTTTAGCTCCTGGAAGATGTTACGACATGCCTGTAAAATTCGATCGTTCCACCGGTCTAATGGATTTCTTTTTCCCAAACCTAATATTAGGGATACTTATTGGGCAGAAATTCTCCCTAATTAGAATTTTCCATATTGACTCAAGTATTCGGATATCCCCATCTAACGGCATCCCTTAATATTCGGTATTTGGCTGCAATGTTATGTTCGCCCAAGCTTTCAAATATCCCCCATGTAATAGTAATCCACCTTTTTCGATACTGTGGGGGATTTTGGCACGTTTGGTTGTATATTTGGTAGAATGAATCGTACTGAAATTGTCAATATTGGTTAAATCTTTGAGGTACCCACAATAGTCGGTACTTTGAGGAGTTCGGTATTTTAGGGAGTGTTTCAGCCGAAGTGCTGTAATGTTTTATTTTGGATGAAGAAAACCTGTTTACAAAAAATTCTCAATATTGGTGCAAATTGGTCCGGGTAAGCCCATATAATGATATACATATAATGATATGGTCTTATTGTTCGGTATTTTCTCATGTGGTATTAGTATATATCCATACCCATTGTAGTATCCTATATCATTCATAACATATATCATTCCGTGATATTGAAAGGGTAAAACACATTTGCGGAAACATTTCTATTCAGGACCAAGTTTTGTATAGCTCCTACATACGGGTCCCGCACCATTTTCGGTTTTGTAAAGAATTTGACGGAATGGATGGATCATGGATTTGGCTTAATGCAATAAAAAGGCGCCATACATATTTCCTGTTTAATTTTCAGTATGTTGAAGTTCTTACCCCCCGTTTTCCAATCTACTACACATACTGTGTAACATAGTCCTCATATAAATGTCCCGGCCGATTTAACGAATCTACATATTAGGAAGTACAAAAGTTCGATCTTAACAACGATTTTTCATGGTATTAAATATATTGGTAGTTGACATATTGAGGTAACATGTCCATCTTTGTTATAACAAATGCTTTTTATAGTTGTTCTCTTTCAATATGAACTTAATTTTCTCTGTGATACACATATGCGATTAAAGACATTGACCAACGATTAGGCATATAACCACCATATAATGGTACATTTTAGGTACTTCAATAACAACATGTTCCTATTATTATTTTCAAGAAGAATAATCTAGGGCACGTGTCTTAGAATCAGAACTCTTTCTGAATCTTCAGATTTTCATCCTTGCATTTGTTCCAAAATGTACGTGAATTTTATGGAAAACGTGTACATACAATGATCGCGAATTCATCTCAATTATTGTTTTGCATTCTTAGAAAAAAAGTTTCGTTACAATGCCAATTGAATAAAATAAAATATTTTGAAAATTTTCAATATTTGACAAATGAATATTTTTTCTCATAGTATTGTTTTTCATAATATTTTTTTTCATAATATTTTTTCTTTTTTGCAAATTTTTCGCGATTTTTAAATTTTTCTCACCTTTTAAACCTTCCCTGAAGCTCTACGAATATTTTAAGACTAAGATAAGAAAAATCCGTTCAGCCGTTCGCGAGTTTTAGCGAGACTAACGAACAGCAATTCATTTTTATATATATAGATATACTGATAATTTCCAGTATTCTATTTGTAATTTTTTCATTCTCTAATTATATATTTTCTTATTTTATTTTAGATTGGTGCTTTAAAGGATTATTATCTCTTCCATCATAAACATGTCTCAAAGCGATCCCTTAGAACCAGTGATGAACACCATAAAGCCTTAAATTCGGAACCAGAGGTATGTTAAAAAAAATAAGTAAAACTATCTGTAAAATTCGACACCAAACATCATGGCTTTAAAAAATATTTAATTTATGTATTTTTTATTTCACTGGAACTTCTTCTAATTTTAAATTAACATACTGTTAGTTTTTGTTTAATAGAATTTTATAATTTATTTTTATAATAATTATTTCAAAATATTCAAACATAATCCCAGTTTATTATTTTTATAAAATATTGTAACACGTATTTAATGGGCATATTATGGCAGAAGACAACTAATGCTGTTGTTTCCCATCTCTCTATAGATTCCCTGATTTCATTTAATTTGTGGTTAACGATTTTTTTTATTTAAAAAAAAATACGTTCTACTTATATCCTATAATAAAATCGTGTACATTTGTTTCCTTTCAGGTCCGATGGATCCAACAACAACACGAGAAAATTCGTCAGAAACGTGATGGTTCCTATTCCTCGCTACCCGGTTATAGTCCCTATGATATATTACGTCAAACGACTGCTTTCGGTGGTAGTTTACCCTCGTTGCATGTAATGACCGGACCCGATACCGCGTATCGTAATGGGTTAACACGTGCTCCACGCATACAATATCGTGATGCTGGACCACATACAATTTTCCCTGATCCCTTGTTCAAGGAACAATGGTATTTGGTGAGTAAAGTATGTGTAAGAAATGATTTCTTTTCACTTGTTAACGTTCGTTCCCTTTTGGCTGGGGGTGATTGTTTTTGTTTGTGGTAGAGTCGAGAAGTAGTTTGGGATTAGATGAAATAAAATGGCGTAATATTCCCAAAAACAAAATGGTTTCCCCAAAATCCTGGTAAAATGATTTAACCTTATCAAATATTTACTAATAAATGGTATAATGGAAGAACATATATTTAATAAGTGATATAATATATTTTAAAGAGATAATAATGGGTTATAATGCTTGTAGTCATACAATAATATAATAAATTATAATTAGGCCGGACACAAAGGATAAACAAATAATTTTTAACATGAAAATTCATATATAGATGATTGAAAATGATTATATAGAAAACCGATCTAAACAAATATTTCATAATATGATTCAACGCTTTATTAATATTTTTAAAACATCATATAATATATTATAACCAATACTCCTACAAACGTCTATGTGTATTTAACAAAAATTGCAGTTCTCAATATAATGTTCCGAATTCGATTTTATAAATAAAGCAGCAGAGCAGTAAATCCTAATAAAAATTCCTAACTAGCAATTAATTAAGATGATCTAATATCGATTTATGCAATGTATTAACACTCAGTTATGAAATAAAAGTTATTATATCTAATAAAAAAAGGTTAATAAAAAGTAAAAACTAATTTTGTAAAAATTAACAAAAGTTGTCACTAAATTTAATTAGTAATTTCCGACCTCAGTCATACGCATTTGCATAGATAATGAAACATATTTTTTTAATTTCTTACCAAATGCTTAATCGAGCGATATTTATTATTACCATAAAGAATTATTTAAATAATGTTTTATTAAAAAATGATGATAATAATGTTGTACATTGGTCTATACCTTCCCAGCTTCATGTTACAAAAAAATACTTATTTATTATTTAAATATTTATGTTTAAAATTAACATTAAAATTTTGAAGAAAAAATCTCTGGGGTTATCTGGGTTAATATTGGGATCGCAACATGTCCCAATTAAAATGATCAATTTTGTTCCTGTTTTTGCGATATCATCACCAATTTAACGGTACATCCCCAAGGAGTATGAGCGCGTTTACCAATTAAATTGAATATAATTTTATATTTGATATTCTCATTGGGTAGAGCATATTTCTACCAACAATTATCAATATTACACCATGTTTCGCATACCCGCCTAATTCGGTATTTTGAAGGGTTTGAATAGCATTTTCAGCCAAATTGGGTTTAATTTAATATTTTGGGTTCTATATCAAAATATGTTCGTATAGATAGACCTCATATAAATTGACCCATAATTTTTGATATTTTGAGAATTTCGGTATTTTCAAGTCCAAAATTTCCAACCGTGTTTGATATTTCGTTTTCTCCTGGTTGCAATTTGTCATGGAATAGCTACCATATAAATGTTCCGATCGATTTTAGATATTTTGAATATGCAGCTCATGATGAGGGGCAAAAAAAATCGATCGGGTCTTATCTAAACTACGTTTTTACTTGTTGCTCTTCAAAAGAGTAAGCAAATCCTACGATAAAGGGTTTGTTTATACATAATATATTAGGTTGGGGAAAAGAAATCCATTATTTTTATATGAACTATAGGACTTTATTTAACATGCTTCGGAATTGGCGATTTGGTTGTATGATTTGTTGTCATTTTAAAGGTAACTTCATAATGAGCCTCTCATAGAATTGCTGCTCTCTATTTGCAAAAAAAAAAAAAAAAAACTTTGGTAGTCGATTTTCACTACCCTCTTTAGATAAAAATTTTTTATCATTAACACTAGATTGCCGAAGGCAGTCATTTTGACTGTTTTTCAATTTCAAGTACAAAAACAATTGTGTATATTATGACCCAGCTTTTTAAAATTAGGTGACTTTTTGTACCACATAGAACTACGGTAGCTGCTTCCTCCCTCTATTAATCATAGTAGCTGCTTCTTTCATTCCCCGTATTCACATGTGCTATACCTATATTGCCTAAAAGCGGTCATTTTGACCTTTTGTGAAATATTGAATAATCAAACTACTTTTATTATTGTATAAAGTAAATTTCTTATATGACCAGATCAGTACAACAACATCGAAACCCGTTTGCTACTCTAGAAACACAAACGAACATACAAATCGGGAAAAATTAATTTTATATTTTCAGTCGATTTCACTTTCAGAGTAAAGACTTCCTTTTTTTCGAACATTTTGTCCGCGCTCTTATTTTTCAAAAGGGGAAACTCGAGAGCCCTACCACCGAAAACAAATAATAACAACGTTTTGTATGATTGTAAATAATGTAAAAAATAGTAAAAAATTAGTTTAAAAAAATTTCTTTACACAATAAAAATTCTTTCAGAATGAGGTCATTTTGACCGATTTTAGGCAATATAGGTATATACAAAATGCCCGTCTTTCTAGTGTTAAAGAAATTTTGCAATGCATGAAAAATATGAAAATCGATTGGTGGCAAGTCCGGACTGCATGGCGGATGCATTAAAACTTCCCAACCAAGCTCCCGAAGTCTCTCATCTCCATTCATTTCATCATCCCTTTAGTATCTCATTCCGTTTGGCCAAGGCTTCGCAGATGGAAATTCGATGCATCCTTTTTCCTGTTAATTGGTGTGGCACCCAAATATGGAGCTTCTTTTTGAATCCAGCTTTGTGTAAATGGTTTAAAACAGTTTTATGGTCGATTTTTAGCTCCTGGGTGATGTTACGACTGCTAAGATGCCGGTCAACCTCGATCATTTCTCCGATTTTATCTACATTTTCGACGTTTCCCCAACCTAATATATGTGAGTTTGAAGATGAGTTCCAATCTTTTGAGGTATGAATGGAGCAACGTGCGTGGGCAACGTTTTGGATTGTCCTCTCTTGGTCTTTTTTTCAATTTCTCTGCAATTTCTGCAAACAAATTATGGTAACCATTTTTTTCTGCGTTTTTTGAGTCCTACATGACCAGTTTTGCGAAAAAAACATGACAATTTGCTTAAAATATCTTCTTCCACGAACATCATTCATTGGACTTGTCCTCACTGCCGATTTCAGCTTGGCTTCGGAATAATCCGTTTAGTTCCATGATTTGTCATCTACGATTGAAACAACTTCGGCAGAAGTCAATGAGAGTCAAGTAAGGTCTGTATGGTACCATCGTATTTGGATAATTGGGATCAGTGAATAGTAGAAACCGTTATTATGTATTATCATTAGTAATTTTTTATATGCGGATTTTTTCAAGAATTTTTCTCTACCATCTGTAGATTTAAGTGCGAATTTGTTAAATAATTTTTTATATGAGGATATTTTTATAATGACGCCTATAAAATCATGTTTCCAATGTTTTTAACAAATATATTAAGACTTTAACATATTCATAGCATTTCAAAATATGTTTCACCTTCCAATCATCAGAGTCAATAAATAGATATGTAAATATGAATTTTAAATGTACTTACACATGAAACCTCTAAAATTTGTTGTGTCATTTCCCTCACCCTCCCATAACTTCGAATTTCTATGACTTTTCCCAACAAAATGGTAAATGCTGTCGTCCACCACAAACATATGTTCTGTTCATATTTATAGTTGTATCCTTATGATACCTAAGGATATTTCCAGTTAACCATATGAAAACATAAGTTGTAAGTTGTATGCGGTTTTCGAGTTACAGAAACTTGTAAACTTGTGTGTGTGGTATTTAAATGGAATTTCCGGGTTTTCCCAGAATGCATAAAACAGGTATGAAAAATTGTCAAAACTATTTATAGTTGTCAACAAGAGTATTAAATGCTGTCATTAGACTTTTGTTTAGAAAGCATTTGGTTTGTTAAAATTACATATGTATAAGAAGTAACCACTTAAGTCAAATATGTGTTGTGTTGTAAACTATGATGGCGATAATGGATGGACACTTACATGTGTAAACATACATGGATTTCTTTCCTTTAAATCTCCTTGAAAGAAGTAAAATTGTGTCTTTTCCATAACTACAATTTAGGAAGAGGATTTCTCGTTATATCTTGATTTTAAATATATCGAATTGAGTTCATTTATTTTAATAAAATAAATAATTGACATCTTTGGGAGAAAAATCTGCAAATATAAGCTCCACCTTGAGTTTGGTCAATACAAAAACGTGAACTTTTTAAAGAATTTTTTTTCAACCACATATTGAACCATATGTGTGGATTTTTAAAATATTTTTTCAACCACCTTCTGAACCATAAGCGTGGATATTTTAAATAATTGTTTTTTGAACCATAAGCGTGGATTTTTTTAATAATTTTTTCAATCACCTATTTACCCATAAGCTTGGATTTTTTAAATAATTTTTTCAACCACCTATTTACCCATAAGCTTGGATTTTTTAAATAATTTGTTTCAACCACCTTCTGAACGTGGATTTTTAAAGAAATTTTTTCAACCACCTAAGCGTGGACGTGACGTGGATTTTTAAAGAATAAGCGTGGATAATAAGCGTGGATTTTTTAAGACCCATAATTTAGATATATATATATATATATATATATATATTTTTTTTTTTTCGAACCACCTATTGACCCATAAGCGTGGATTTTTTAAATATTTTTTTTTTTTCAACCACCTATTGACCCATAAGCGTGGATTTTTTAAATATTTTTTTTTTCAACCACCTATTGACCCATAAGCGTGGATTTTTTAAATATTTTTTTTTTTTCAACCACCTATTGACCCATAAGCGTGGATTTTTTAAATAATTTTTTCAACCACCTATTGACCCATAAGTGTGAATTTTTTAAAGAATTTTTTTTCAACCATCTATTGACCTATAAGCGTGGATTTTTTAAAGAAATTTTCTCATCCACCTAGTGACCCATAAGCGTGGATTTTTTAAATAATTTTTTTCAACCACCAACCACAAATACTTCGACATGACTGAACTCAACGATGTGTTTACTTGTTTGGTTTCCCTTTTTTGTCCTGCAGAACCTTATTACGATTCTACCTATTTTTATAAAGAAATTTATATTTCTTCTTTCAAAATTACTCAGCCAAAAAATTACAAGACCTGCAATTAATATTCATCTAGTTCATATTTTGTTTGTAATTAATGTTTGTATCCTTTTAAATTTATTCATGCGTAATCTGTGGATTATTAAGTAGACCAGCAGCTAATCTAAAGATCTTTGAACTGCTAAAGATTATTTCTCTTCATTTTTGTTTTTCTCGCACCCAACTGTCATTAAAATCTTGACACATTAAGTCCATAAGCTTTCATTAAATTAGCTGATGTCTGATGGCACTTTTTTGATTTACATAATTGTGTCAATTACGACTTTTGTGACACCAAAGTTTCTCGAATAATTCTATCTTAAAGTTCAGACACCCAAGTCCCAAGGGACTGAACTTAGTTATGCACAAGAAACATTTCTGAAGAAAAAATAAAAATCATTAAATGTCCTTTGCAACACAGACAGACGGCTGTCAATCCTTTTTGCAACATATTTTTTCTTTTTGATTTTCTTCATGTTTATCACTTGTATACGTGCACCCACCCATCCATCCATGCAACCATTGCGCGAATGAATCAGAAGCAGCTGAAAAAGATACGCCACACTTAAATGTTAAAAACGAAAACAAATCTTAATTAGCCAAAGGAACACAGCCAAAAAGGAAATGACGGAAATAACCTAAAAAACAAACAAAACAACTACAAAACAACTACGACGAAAAAAAAATCAAACAAAAAAATGCAAGCAGGAAACATGACTTGCAAAGGGGACACAGAGAGGAAACCGAATAAAGACATCGCATCGCAGACATCTTTTAAATAATAAATTATACTTGAAATTTTATTTTGCTAGTTGTTTTTTTTTTCTTCTTTTTCATACCAAATATGGATTCTGTTAGCTGGGGGTTTGTTGTCTCCTTTGTGTCCTAGTTTACAATTTGGCTTCGGCTTGTGTAAAAGTAATTAAAACATATTAGCCAAAGAAAACACCAAAATAAACCAGTCAAACAAACAAATAAAAAACGCAAAAAACCAACACAACTTTGCCAACTCAAAAGCGAAATGAACACCACCACTAACTAACATCAACCCCAACCAAGGAACCAACCGAACCGCCAACGGAAACGGAAATGTACGGAACAAGTATAAACCACAAAGGAAAATAAAAAGAGAAACACACTACGTAAAATTGAGGTTATACATAGTTGTGTACAAGAAATTAGTTATATAAATGTCAAAGTGGGTAGAGGTTCACCAGCGTGGGGGACAATGTAATTTTTCAGGGCTACACAAATCTGCGAATGTAATGTACAAAATAATATCAGAGGAGATTTTATTTCCAAAGTAATTTTTTAATATGTTTTAAGGAAAAGTCGTAAATAAATTAAATTGAAACGTCATTGGTTTGCATTTTATGGTCGGTTTCGATCAATTCAGCTGAATTTTAATGGTTCCATTCATTTGGATTTGCAAACCACCGACAATGATCATTACCGCAACGAATACCCTACCCAAGCAAAGCTATAAAGAATAAATGTTTTGTAATTTTTCACACGAAAAACCTGCGAAATTTTGATCAGTTTCCTTCCCTGTGTAAAATTGCATGATTCTGGTAACTTTTCCCATATTAACATTAATCTATGAAATCAAAATTTTATATATTCTCTCTCTATATATAATTTTTCGAAGGTAATATAAAGGTCCTTTCTTTAATATCCAATGTTCCTGGGAGAAACACGATCTTCCATAATGTATCTTCCTTCCTTCCTAAATACCAAATTACAGCGAATTTGGTAAAAAAAAACGCGCTCAAACCCAATACCAAAAATTGGAGGGATATAAGGGATATGCGGGCTATCAGAAAAAATGGACCTATATTTATAATTTTGAGAGCAGATCTGTAATACCAATAAAAACTCAGAAAAATTGGACCGATATTTATAATTATACCCTTCACCACACTGTGGTACAGGGTATTATATATCTTTGTGCATATGTTTGTAACATGCAAAAGGAATCGAGAATTGAGAATATGCATAGAATCACTTTCTAAGTCGATTTACGCATGTTCGTCTTTCCGTCCGCCCGTCCATGTATTTTTGTGAACAAAGTACAGGTTGCATTTATGATTCGAAATCAAACGAAATTTGGAACAGCTCATTTATTTGGCCCAATGACGAACCCTATTGAAATTGAAAAAATCGGTTCAGATTTAGATATAGCTCCATATAGCGTCCGATTTTATGTAAATGGAGCACCATACTGCCAATATTGGTCCGATTGAGGCAAAATTTTTCAGAGTACTGAATTAGGTCTAGATTGATGTGTGTCAAGTTTTGTTGAAATCGGTTTAGATTTAGATATAGCTACCATATATAGTTTCGTCCGATTTTATGGAAATGGAGCACCATACTGCCAATATTGGTCCGATTGAGACAAACTTTTACACAGAGCACTGAATTAGGTTTAGATTGATGTATGGGAAGTTTCGCTGGAATCGGTTCAGATTTAGATATAGCTCTCATATATTGTTTCGTACGGTTTTGTGTAAATGGGGCACCAAAGAGTCAAATTTAGGCCGATTGCGACAAAATTTTGCACATGGTATTGAATTAGGTCCACATTTACATATGCGAAGTTTCGCTGGAATCGGTTCAGATTTCGATATAGCTCTCATATATAGTTTCGTCCGATTTTATGTATATGGGGCACCAAAGAGTAAAATTTAGGCCGATTTAGACAAAATTTAGCATAGCGTATTGAAGTTACTACAGGTTGACATCCGTATTGAAATTACTGCTGGTTGACGTCCGCGAAATTTTGTGGAAATTCAGATTTTGATATAGCTCCCATCCATATATATGTATATTCGTCCAATTTTATGTAAATGTTGCACAGCGGACTGGATTAGGTCTGGATTACGAAGTTTTATTGGGATCGGTTCAGATTTAGATATAGCTCCCATATAAAGTTTTGTCCTATTTTATGTTAATGGAGCATTGACATTAAGTTTTTCATAAATTTCAGATTGGTATGTGTATGGGTTGTTTTAATTTAGTTCAAATATCTATGTACGCAGTTAATTTCGTCCGATTCCATTTCAGTGGTCCTCCAAAGACGCTATGTCTATTCTATCAAATGGATGTTGTACATATGAGCATCTCTTTTATGTACCCAAAGTGGTGAAGGGTATCATATAGTCGGCCCCGCCCGACTTTTGAACTTTCCTTACTGGTTTTATAGGAAAAATTTGGTACCTAATAAGAACCCATTATAACAATTCTCAGCGAATTTGGTTGAAAACCGCTTTCAAAATCCCAAAATATCCAAATTTCGGGGGTATCGTTATATTCGTATAAGGGCTACCAGAAAAAGTTGACCTATGTTTATAATTTTAAGTGGAGAAATTTTGTACCCAATAAGAACGCTATGTACCAAATTTCAGCGAATTCGATTGAAAAGCAAGGTCAAGAACCCCAAAATACCGAAAATTGTGGCGTACCCTGTACAGGTAAAGTCCCCGTATTTAGTTATTCTCTCATTGCTGTAGATTACCAAGACATTACGTATTTTGAATGTTCGATCCGTCGAACTTAACAACATTTTTACTTTTTCGTCGTAATCTCTACAATCCTTGTTCACTTTATCTTTTCTACCGCATCACTCGCCTGACATTCGACTCGAATATCGGAAATCTATCGCTTTCCGAATCGAATATTGGATTTGAGCCCCTTCAGTCTCAGATGATTGGGTCGACAGCCCCTATAGACTAAGAACGTTAGTTCTAACCTTTCCTCGCTCAAATCCAATTAGATGTGTGTTTGTAGCTACATCCTTCACTACTAATGCCAAGGCACCCACATCTGTTGGGACTGTTTGCTTACGATCGCTAAATGGCGACGGCCTGTGAAACATTGGTAAATCAACAACATTTATTAAACAAATATCAACATGTTTCCCCATATTCAATATTTGACTTCAAACAAACAATTTGTAATTTTTCATATTGAACCCAGTCATCCGTTCGGGAGATTTGTATAAAAAATGTGACTGGCTAGGAACTCAGATAAAAATAAACTGATTCCCTAAACATAGATTGATCGTCATTTATACCGTATTCCGTTTGAGAGGCACTTTTTTGCTTCTTATAAAGTCTCTTGAAACGATCTGGTTATTTTATACATTATTTCATTTACACGAAAAAAAACATCGTAAAATTTTATTCATATGTATTTGTGTTATGATATTATAAAATTTTTAACTAATATTTAAAGATAAAATTTACTTATTTATTAAATCCCTTCAAATTCACTAAGTAAATTTGATAATTTAATTTCGTTATAATATTTTCCATTAAGGGATAATTTTACATAATTTTTATTCAATATTTTCATATCAATTACATTATCGAAATTTCAAACATAAGATGCCATATGTGAATTTAATATTGACGTTAGTATAAACCATATTTATTTTACATGCGTTCATTTTGTATTGTAATTAATAGGAGGAAAATTGAAATTGAAAAAAAAAATACAAATTAAATTAAAAATACACAATTACGTTATTATATTGCCCACATCTGCCTCAAATGCACCCAATCAACCACCCATGTTGGCACTCTCCTAGTATTGTATTGTTTGTATTGTATGGTAGCCAATTTGGAGAATACAACAAATATTTCCCATATATAAAATAAAATAAATATAAAATGGATATTGTAATTTTTACGGATAAAATAGTTTTATTATATCTACATATACGAATATGTGTACTTTTTTCTCTCACTCATTAAATATTTGTTTTTTCTCTCTCCCTCCCTCTTTTTCTTTTTCCAAACATCTCTTTATGTGCTGCTGTACGCCTGCCATTATTCACATTCAATTTAATTTATTAATGTTCAATAACATGGAACACAACAAAAACAACACCATCATTGGCTATATTACTGCCACATCAACAACTTTTACAACTATACGTCTCGATATTATTACGGCTGCCGATATTTTGATACTCTCTTCTATTCTTTTCACACGGATTCTGTTGAATTATTTTTGTTTGTGTCTGGACTGGTCTGGATGGATGGACAATAAATGCTGCCCGACGCTGTTACCAAAATTGTTGTTGTGTGTATTTGAACTCTATTGGTATTTGCTACAACTGAATGGCTTCAAACATGGTTCTGGTGGAAAAACGAAAACTACAACTAACCATCGCGAACCCAACCACTGCCGCCACCATTGCCAACAACATCAAAATCCAATCACCAAAATACTATTTTTTTGTTCTCCATTGCAAAAAAAATGTTTGGCTTCATTCATTCGTCCGAAATAAACAAACAGAATGGTGGCGCCAAAGACGGTTTGGATATGAATATTGGACCCGCTTGGCAAAAAGGTTATACGGGCAAGGGTGTTGTTGTCTCCATATTGGACGATGGCATACAGAAGAATCATCCTGACCTTGCACAAAACTATGTAAGTACCGAGCAACAACAACTAGTTTTATTTTAATTGTAGTTAATTGTAAGTGGAATTTGATGTAGAAATACACGGGGGAAGAAGAAAAACAATATTGGTAGATAGAATAATTTACTCTGAATTTAATTTGTGCTTTATTTAGTTCATGAAACTATGTAGATGAGGGGAAAGGGTTTTTATTATGTTTTTATTTATACGAAATTTAAATATTTTTAAAATGTTGACCCTTTGTGGCGAATTTACAGAAGTAGTACACTGATGGGTTCCATCTTCGACTTTGATCATGATTTGGTAAAAAAATTAATGAATATTTTTTTAAAGACTAGCAGAGGACTTGATTTATTAACGAATATTTTTTGCATGGAATATAAGAGGCGTGGATTTATTAAAGAATATTTTTCAAGGACTATAAGAGGCGTGGATTTATTAAAAAATATTTTTCAAGGACTATGAGAGGCGTGGATTTATTAAAAAATATTTTTCAAGGACTATGAGAGGCGTGGATTTATTAAAGATTGTTTTTACAATGACTATAATAGGCGTGGAATTATTAAAGATTATTTTTACAATGACTATAAGAGACGTGGACTATGAGAGGATTGGATTTATTAGAGAATATTTTTTCAAGGACTATAAGAGGCGTGGTCTATGAGAGGATTGGATTTATTAGAGAATATTTTTCCAAGGACTATAAGAGGCGTGGACTATGAGAGCATGGATTTATTAGAGAATATTTTTCCAAGGACTATAACAGGCGTGGACTATTAGAGGATTGGATTTATTAGAGAATATTTTTTCAAGGACTATAACAGGCGTGGACTATAAGAGGATTGGATTCATTAGAGAATATTTTTTTAAGGACTATAAGAGGCGTGGACTATTAGAGGTTTGGATTTATTAAAGAACAGTTTTTGAAGGACTATAAGAGGCGTGCATTTATTAAAGAATATTTTTCAAGGGCCAACTGAGGGGTGCATTTATTAAAGAATATTTTTTCAAGGACTATAAGAGGCGTGCATTTATTAAAGAATATTTTTTAAGGACTATAAGAAGCGTGCATTTATTAAAGATAATTTTTTAAGGACTATAAGAGGCGTGCATTTATTAAAGATTATTTTTACAATGACCATAAGAGACGTGGACTATAAGAGGATTGGATTTATTAGAGAATATTTTTCCAATAATTATAAGAGGCGTGGACTATGAGAGGCTTGGATTTATTAGAGAATATTTTTTCAAGGACTATAAGAGGCGTGGACTATGAGAGCATTGGATTTATTAGAGAATATTTTTCCAAGGACTATAACAGGCGTGGACTATTAGATGATTGGATTTATTAGAGAATATTTTTCAAGGGCCAACTGAGGCGTGGATTTATTAGAGAATATTTTTCAAGGGCCAACTGAGGCTTGGATTTATTAAAGAATATTTTTCAAGGGCCAACTGAGGCGTGCATTTATTAAAGAATATTTTTTAAGGTCTATAAGAGGCGCCAGGACTGAGGCGTGCATTTATTAAAGAATATTTTTCAAGGGCTAACTGAGGCGTGGATTTATTAAAGATTATTTTTCAAGGGCCAACTGAGGCGTGGATTTATTCAAGAATATTTTTCCAGGTCCAAAAGAGGCGTGGATTTATTAGAGAATATTTTTCCAGGTCCAAAAGAGGCGTGGATTTATTAGAGAATATTTTTCAAGGACTATCACAGGCGTGGACTATGAGAGCATTGGATTTATTAGAGAATATTATTTCAAGGACTATAACAGGCGTGGACTATTAGAGGATTGGATTTATTAGAGAATATTTATTCAAGGACTATAACAGGCGTGGACTATAAGAGGATTGGATTTATTAGAGAATATTTTTTAAGGAATATAAGAAGCGTGGACTATTAGAGGCTTGGATTTATTAGAGAATATTTTTTCAAGGACTACAAGAGGCGTGGACAATGAGAGGATTGGATTTATTAGAGAATATTTTTTAAGGACTATAACAGGCGTGGACTATAAGAGGATTGGATTTATTTGAGAATATTTTTTAAGGATTATAAGAGGCGTGGACTATAAGAGGCTTGGATTTATTAAAGAATATTTTTCAAGGGCCAACTGAGGCGTAGATTTATTAAAGAATATTTTTTCAGGGCCTATAAGAGGCGTAGATTTATTAAAGAATATTTTTTCAGGGCCTATAAGAGGCGTAGATTTATTAAAGAATATTTTTTAAGCCCTATAAGAGGCGTAGATTTATTAAAGAATAGTTTTTAAGCCCTATAAGAGGCGTCGATTTATTAAAGAATATTTGTTCAAGCCCTATATTAAAGAATATTTTTTTAGGATATTTTTCAAGGCCTATAAGTGGCGTAGATATTTAAAAGAAAAATTTTTTTCAGCCACTTTAAAGTATATAAAAAAATATTTTTCAAGGCCTATAAGTGGCGTAGATATTTAAAAGAAAAAATTTTTCAGCCACTTAAATTAGATATTGGAAAAAATTTCAAGCTCTACGAGAGGCGTGGATTCTTAGAAAATATATATTTTCAAGCACTATAAGAGGGGTAATCTTAAAAAAAAATATTTTTATAAGGACAGTAACAGGTGAACATTATCTAAGGAATATTTTTATAATGACTATAATAGCCGTAAGAGGCGAACATTTTCTAAGGAATATTTTTATAAGGGGTAGATCCTTTAAAGAATATTTTTTTCACTTTGCTTAGATGTAACATTAAGCTGCAGCCACTAACAGTTATTTGCCGTACCATCGTTCAAAATTACCCTGATGTCACAATTGAATAGACTAGGTAGCTAAATAAATTGCCATGATAATAAATTCAATAATAATATCTCGCTATTAAAAAAAATATGTTTATATAATTATATTAAAATAAATTCAAAATACTTCAAATTCAAATTACTTCACATTCCTTTAAGGAATAAAAAATGAAACGAAAAAAGGAAACGACAAATCTCCATTTTATTATCAATTGCTACAAAATCCTCAAGTAATCCTCTCAATGTCCAGTAAAACATAATAAAAAAATACAAATTATTAAAAAGAAGTAAATAGAAAAAATAAACACAAAATAAAATATCAACATGAGAATTTCGTATAATATCGATGCTTATGTCAATTGATGTTGAACAATACACCCGATACTATTACAATCAGTCTACTTCTGTTTCCTTATTGCCAGAGCAATGTTTTGTTGAAATCTAAATTTTTTCTTAAAGTTTTCAACAAGAGTAAAAATTTGCTTCCTTCCTGTTTTATTTGTCCAGTCTTCTTTCGGTATTTCTATTTTTCAATTTGAGAGACGAACAAAAAAAAACAAGCCAGAAGATAACTCTAAGACAATTTAATGTACAACAATGACAGCAAATAAAAAAAGAACAACAAAATAAAACAAATTATTGACACAAATCACAATGCATAACATAAGCACGCTAAGGAGATTGTTTGCTCTCAATAACGAGTCTAAGGACACTGACTTTTTCTGTGTGTGTGTGTGTAGCAATAACCAATGGTTGCACTTTTATATTTTTTATTTCAAACATGACAATGAAAAAATATTCCTATATGATTAGATTCAGGCACTATGTATAATATTGTGCATTTTTTGTCTGAGCTCCTTTTTTTCTGCTTTAGTACTTTTGCTTTACAGAGAGTAGAAAGACACTGTGTTAAAGTTTTTTAGTTGCTCATTTTATGTCCATTTCATTGCAGTGTGGCAATTGCCCATAAAACTGGACTATGAAATGCTCTTTATGACCATTTGATTTTGTGATTTTCGATTTTTTTAAATGGACTGAGAGAAATTTGAAGTAAATTGTTTTAGCTTCATTTTGAATGGGAGTATAGAAACTAAAACATCGTGTATTGGTATTGATTTAGCCCCAAGAGGAAGCTATTGTACAGGTGTGGTAAAGGGCGATTACTCAGCAGATACAATTAATTCATAATATTCCTGAATATACGATATTTTCCTATGATTTGTAGTCGTAGATTATAAAGTTTTCAACGACTAAAAGTAGAATTTAAGAAATGTTTGTGAAATTCAATGATACTTTATTATCAGACTACTTATGTATTATTAATATGTAGTATTATAAGTATGGGCCTGCATAAGTCTTCAAATATGACCCGAAAATGTCCAAATTTTACATGGGAATGGGAAATAATCAGGAGGCTACATTTCTAATATTGGAAATATTCAAGGTTCGGGCTTAAACTTAATGATTCATATTATCTTGTTAATTTTTCGACTTATTTTTCAAAACTTCAGGCAAGCAAATTTTGATGTAGCACTCAGAACTGCCCGATCAAACCGAAAAGTTCCCACATTTGCTCTGAATAACAGGAGACCCTTGCTTAAATATTTGTTGTAGAGGCATACAATCACCAATGATCAATTGTCATTAAAATATTAGATAAGGTTCATCGAAGCACAATGTTCACGAATTAATTTATTTTTATATGGCTAATGAGGTTTTATACACATTGACGCCGCCAAAATGTGCTTCATCGAAATATTGGTTTTAGACCCCATGTTTCTTTGAGATCTTTGGGGTACAAATGTCCTTTCGTCTGTCTCTCTCGACGGCTGGTACGCACAAAGGGAGTGACCGATTTCATACAAACTTTGAATATCGTAATATTTCTTCAAAACATAGTTCAAATTCGAAGATAAGGAATATCGGTGCACTCCTTCTGGTACCTCCCCCTCAAAATGGTCAAAATTGTGCTAAAAATTAATTTTATAATACCATGCGAAAGGACTGTCGGATTTGAACCAAACGTTGCACAAACCATGCCCAGATCAAGATAGGACCTATTGGTCCCCTCCTTTTGATACCTCCCCCACAAAGGGTTATATTCGATATTAGGCGAAAATAATGTCCGATGTGAACCAAACTTTGCACAACCTATTTCCATTATTAAACTCAGATTAAGGGGGCCTCCCCCATTCTTGAATTTAAATTTTCAAGATTTTCATTGGGCTGGTAAATGAATACCAATACATGTTAAGGTTTGAAACTTGGCACATATATAATTGAAGATTTAAGAGAGAAGAAAAATAATTTGCAAAATTTGGTTCTTGTTGTTTTTGGTGATTAAAGAAAAGTCCTTATATTTGGAGGCGGGCATAATTACTCCTCACTGCAACATCGGAATCTGGAAATTCCATGGGTGTCAGGAAGAGGGCATTTCTGAACTCAAAAATTAACAAAATGGCGGAACTTTGATTTTTTTAATATTCGCCTATTTTTGACCAAGTTAGAAAATAAGTAATTTCTTTATCGATTGACTTTCATACATAAGATATACACTCCCAGAGAAACGTGTCAAAATTTGGAACCCAGAAAAATGCGTTTAAAGTTTGAGAATCACCATATCTTCAAGAGTTCTTGAGATTTTCAGTTGAATTTTTTGCTGACACAATTAGTGTAGATCGACCATATCTTCAAGAAGTTCATTGGACTCTTCTGGTACCTCCCCCACAAATGGTCAAAATTTTCAATTTCATTTCAATATCAATCGAATGAAATATCTGAATTAAACTAAAATTTGTACAGCCTATTATCTATACCAAGCCTATATAAAGTCCGAAGATGGGATCCATTGGTCTACTCTTTCTTGTACCTCCCCCATAAATGGTCAAAATTTTATGAACATGTATATTTGATTTGCAGTCAACTGGACCTGTGTGTAATTCCGAAAACACCGACTGACATTTTTTATTTCTTTTTTGCAAATTGATTTTCAAATCAATGTAAACATACTCGTACGATAAGTCGTTTTTTAACTAAATTGACTGTAATTTTGTGTTTGGTTTTTTTTCATTGGGAGCAAATATTCTACAAAAAATTATCAATATTACTGCACTTGTTATGCTAACACCCATAACCAATATCTGCTGAATTTCGTTTTCATGAGAGTTTGAGAACTCCCAAAATATCATAATTTTCTGTTCGGTCCAAATGTCGGGCTAATCTCCATATTACAATGGACAAGATTTTCGTACCGATTGGCTTTAATTTGATATTGTGGTTTCGCATTGGGTTTAAAATTGTCCTTCTTAAAATTATTCATTTAGAGGCCCGCCCTATTGTCCCAAATTATGATATTCCTAATTTTTGGGTTTTTTTCATAGGGTGTTAAGCATTCATATCAAAAAAATATTATATATACAAATCGATCTATATTTGTGGGTATAGCCCACAAATTAATGATCAGCCATTTTATGTGTTGTTTAAAGGTCCTTGCCGCCGTACTTTTAGCATTACAAAATGGATGTAATTTGGCATTTGGAGACAACTTCTTCACGCAACAGACATATGTCATGCACCATCTGCAGTTCGCTCAAGATTTTATACCGATTTTACAATCCGAGTATCTGTAGTTCCTGGCAACAATTAACCATGGCATAGCACCATAGAAATGTCTCGATTGATTTTACGTATTTTGTATGTTCACTTTATGGTGAAGGGTATTAAAAGTTTTGATTTTACTTATTCGTATTATAATGGTCCCAAAAAAACCTATACCTATGTACTTTTATTAAATATTCATTCATGTTGACATCTCCGAGTAATATTTCGAGGAGGTATTGCAAATATAATGACAAATTTGATAGACCACCCATTCTCGGTTAAAAAAAATATATATATTTTATTGAATCTACAAATTCTCAAGAATGCCTCATTAAAGTTTCAAGTGAACATATCAACAACTCTTGATGATATAACCGATTTATTGTGTCAAGCCGCGGCAAGATGCTTCTGCTTCGAAACAGCGTTTTTACGACTGTTTCGAAGAAGAAACACGGGAACGATAACACAAATTCAATCGGTGAAGATCTTTCATATTATCCAGCCTGGTTTTTGGTCGAAAATAGTCGATTTCCCAAAAAAAATCCTAGTCCTTCTAATTGCGTCCGAATTTTGACATTCGTATGTTCCAGTGATGGAACAACAACAAAAGTTTGTCAATTTAATTTAATTTTCTGAAAGGCTTCAAAATTACTAGTCTTCAAAATTACTCGTTGAAATTTGATATCGAGAGTGGGGGGTTACCTTAAAAATAAAGTATCAATAAGTGATGCTTTTTGAGCATCTGAGCATATTATATAAATAATGAGTTTTAAGACGAAATTATATCCAAGTTGATATGACAACTGCACAACCTTCAAACTAATTACGACCCTCAGTATATTTGCACTTGCCCCCACCCATGAAAATAGTCCTCTGCTCTGCCAAAGGCTACTGTTTACCATCAAACAATTCTCCGCTCTAATTTTGTTGTTGTGTGTGTGTGTTTCTGTGAAATTTTCCAACTTATTTTTCCATTAATTCATTAAAAGTTTTTATTTTGGTGTCTTACAAAACACCAACTACCGTATCCTGCAGACAAACGACCCACATATACAAACGAATCTACACTCTCTCGCATACACACATACATACACTGCAAAGGCTCAAACGAGCAAAGTAAAATATGTGTCATGCCCAATGGCATTTAAAATTGCATAGAGCTATAAGAAGCAAGCAATGAGGGAAAAGTTTTCATGCTGCAGCAACTTGGCAATGGTTTCCCTTTTAATGTTTCGCTCTGGGAGTTTTTACATTTTTCGCTTATTTGAAATGTTGACGGGACAGGCAGACACATGAATATGAAAATTAGTTTATAAAAGTTTTGTGTTTTTGTTGTTGTTTTTTTTTCATCAAATGAAATTATTAAATATTGAGTCAGTCAGCATTATTATGACGTCGTTTGTCATTATATTTATGATTATAGTGCCACGAAATTTTGTAAAAAAAAACTGAAATTATCATTAGAATGCTGATGACGATGATTTGGGGACTCCTTATATTCTTTCACATGCCACATGCAAGTGTCAGAATTTTCTATATAAATTGGTATATATGTATAACAATATTTTCTTTCCTTTCTATCTGTGAGATAGCAATTGCTTGCACATGTGTTCAAAATTGCCAGGATATAAATATATTTATAATTTCCATAAATTTATTGGATATTTGTTTTGCACTTTTATTGTCGTTGTTTTTGTTATTGGTATTTCTTTGAAATTATTTCGTATTCCCATATAAAATATATGGTACAGTTCTGTCTTTGTACTACGACTTCCATGTTATTTCGATTATTTATTATAAAATATGAAATACGTTTTTGTGTTTTTGTTGCTTCGATATCATTTCAATTCAATTCTAGCAAAACAAAATGAAACCAAGAAAAGCAACAAAAAGAAGAAACCAAACAAAGACCTCACTTTATTTACGGCCATAAACTGTTAAAGCTTTGGGAAATAACATAACAATTTCGACTATATATTATGTTGCTGCTCTTGTTATTTCCTTTTCTCGTTGGTCTTTCTGTTTTGGGCAAAAGTCAGATGAGAAATCGATTTGTGGTCATTTGAATAGGGTTATTTTGGGGGTTAGGACATCTTTTTCAAGGACTCTCAGACCAATAAGCGTGGATTTTTTTTTAAAGAATATTTTTTCAAGGACTATCAGACTAATAGCCGTGGATTTTTTAAGAATATTTTCTACGGACTAGCAGATCAATAAGCGTGGATTTTTTAAAGAATTTTTTCCAAGGAATAGGCGTCGGTTTTTTAAAGAATATTTTTTCAAGACCTATATGTGGCGTGGATTTTTTAAATGAATATTTTTTCAAGACCTATATGAAGCGTGGGTTTTTTAAAGAATAGAAGCGTGGGTTTTTTAAAGAATATTTTTTCAAGGACTATCAGAAGCGTGGGTTTTTTAAAGAATATTTTTTCAAGGACTATCAGAAGCGTGGGTTTTTTAAAGAATATTTTTTCAAGGACTATCAGAAGCGTGGGTTTTTTAAAGAATATTTTTCAAGGGCCAACTGAGGCGTGGGTTTTTTAAAGAATATTTTTTCAAGGACTATCAGAAGCGTGGGTTTTTTAAAGAATATTTTTTCAAGGTCTATCATAGGCGTAGATTTTTTAAAGATTATTTTTTCAAGGACTATCATAGGCGTGGATTTTTTAAAGAATATTTTTTCAAGGACTATCATAGGCGTGGATTTTTTAAAGAATATTTTTTCAAGGACTATCATAGGCGTGGATTTTTTAAAGAATATTTTTTCAAGGACTATCATAGGCGTGGATTTTTTAAAGAATATTTTTTCAAGGACTATCATAGGCGTGGATTTTTTAAAGAATATTTTTTCAAGGACTATCATAGGCGTGGATTTTTTAAAGAATATTTTTTCAAGGACTATCATAGGCGTGGATTTTTTAAAGAATATTTTTTCAAGGACTATCATAGGCGTGGATTTTTTAAAGAATATTTTTTCAAGGACTATCATAGGCGTGGATTTTTTAAAGAATATTTTTTCAAGGACTATCATAGGCGTGGATTTTTTAAAGAATATTTTTTCAAGGACTATCATAGGCGTGGATTTTTTAAAGAATATTTTTTCAAGGACTATCATAGGCGTGGATTTTTTAAAGAATATTTTTTCAAGGACTATCATAGGCGTGGATTTTTTAAAGAATATTTTTTCAAGGACTATCATAGGCGTGGATTTTTTAAAGAAATCAAGGACTATCATAGGCGTGGATTTTTTTTTTCAAGGACTATCATAGGCGTGGATTTTTTAAAGAATATTTTTTCAAGGACTATCATAGGCGTGGATTTTTTAAAGAATATTTTTTCAAGGACTATCATAGGCGTGGATTTTTTAAAGAATATTTTTTCAAGGACTATCATAGGCGTGGATTTTTTAAAGAATATTTTTTCAAGGACTATCATAGGCGTGGATTTTTTAAAGAATATTTTTTCAAGGACTATCATAGGCGTGGATTTTTTAAAGAATATTTTTTCAAGGACTATCGTGGATTTTTTAAAGAATATTTTTTCAAGGACTATCATAGGCGTGGATTTTTTAAAGAATATTTTTTCAAGGACTATCATAGGCGTGGATTTTTTAAAGAATATTTTTTCAAGGACTATCATAGGCGTGGATTTTTTAAAGAATATTTTTTCAAGGACTATCATAGGCGTGGATTTTTTAAAGAATATTTTTTCAAGGACTATCATAGGCGTGGATTTTTTAAAGAATATTTTTTCAAGGACTATCATAGGCGTGGATTTTTTAAAGAATATTTTTTCAAGGACTATCATAGGCGTGGATTTTTTAAAGAATATTTTTTCAAGGACTATCATAGGCGTGGATTTTTTAAAGAATATTTTTTCAAGGACTATCATAGGCGTGGATTTTTTAAAGAATATTTTTTCAAGGACTATCATAGGCGTGGATTTTTTAAAGAATATTTTTTCAAGGACTATCATAGGCGTGGATTTTTTAAAGAATATTTTTTCAAGGACTATCATAGGCGTG